>NC_069501.1:199617153-199660987 GCF_027579735.1 Bombina bombina | reverse complement strand
TGTGAATTACTTGTAAGAATGAAAAAATAAACGTTTAATGACCATGCTACCATGTTGTTAATTATATCAGTACACAGTTGATAAAGAGTTAAACTAAAATGTTAAAAAATGAAATAACATAATATCACATTGCTCCGTAGGTAGACAAAAAAGAATATCAATAAAAGTAAGTTGAAAAAAAACATTAAATAAAATATCTAAGCTAATTGTTATAACAATGTACTGCAGACTCTCAGAGGAAATAAGAGTTAATATCTAGTATCAAACTTTCAAAGAGTGAGATAAATAAAATCTCATACGTATTTTCAATAACATTAGTAAAATACACGTAAATTATATTAGTACTAGGGATATAGTTATATGCATGTAGCAGATAACCAAGAATGGGAAATACTTAAACAAAAACAACTTTTGATACATTTGACAGTTGTTATTATGTCAAATCCTCCTGTGGCTGCGGTGTTAAGTTACCTAGAGCATTAGAACACAAAGGACAAGGAATGTGACTTCAAGAGAAAAATGTGATGTTAAATTTTAGATTTTGGGTAAAGTGAAGTGAAAAATCATTAATAGTGGTGATTAAATGAATCTACATTCTAATTCTAGTGATGCGATACTGAAACTTTAAATATAAAATACAAAATAAGATAAACTTCTTATTGAAGTTGTGTAAAATGTGATACTAAACTAAATGTGATGGTAATGGTTCGTGCTTGTTAATTTATACTTGTTATTTTTGTTTTCACCCTCTCAAAGCATGAAATTGATTAAAAATTCTTTTCACAATTTTCAAATGCTGTGTTACTGTTCTTTATTTATATGTATCATATAATACCTATATAGGTGACAATATCCCGTGTTAAATAGGGGTGGGCAAAAATCTAAATAAAAATGATGGAGCAATTATTAACAAACACTTTAAAAAATTGTGTGTGTAAAAAATGGTGGAAGTTATGCTTTGAAAAAAGCTAATTACTGTAAATAGTAAAAAATAAAAAAACTAACTAATTCTTGAGAAAAAGCTAAATGTATATAACAGGTGCACTTTAAAATCTCCATTCCTTGCTCATGAAAATAATGCTCAATAGTAATAATGAACTAGTTTAAGCCCAAGGGGACTAATGTTACTTTTGAAAGGTGTAAACAGACATAGGAGAAAGGGTTAAGAGCTGTCGATGGTATTTCTTTGGTAAACAGTTTGAGATGTTAATAAACATTATAGACAACCTTTAATCTACAAAATATCTGAGATCAGTAATTTTGTTAATGCCATTTGGTGCTCCAGTTAATAGATTAAAAATCCAAAAGGCTTCTTTTCTGTTTAGTGTGGCAGACCTGTCTCCCCCTCTAATGTCATGAGGGGCGTGGTCTATGCCTTGAAAACTGAACATTCTCTTTAAATTGGTATCATTGACAGTAATGCCTAGAGATATAAAGTGGCTGGCAAAGTGTTTGGCTACTGGAGTGGAGGGCGGATCATGTTTGATAGAGAGTAAATGCTCCCTGATCCTATCCTTCAGAAACCTCGTCGTCCTACCTACGTATTGCTTGTGACAGATATTGCAACTAATTAAATAAACCACAAACTTAGAATTGCAGTTCAGTCTAAACCTAATGTCAAAACAGTTGCCGGTAGCTGCGGACCTAAACTCATTGCCAGGGATTACAAACTCACAGCTTTTGCAAGGAGTTTTCCTGCATCTAAAAAATTCTGTCCCTTTAATTGCAGTACACAGGTGTTCTCATTGTGACGTAGGTACGCAACCCTTTTTAAGTTGTTTAATGTTCATACAATTTAAGTCCCTGACGAAGTGCCTCCGGGCAGGAAACGCGTCGGACGTTTGCCATTGTTTCAATGTACCCCTGAGTTTGTTTGACACCCTGTTTATGATCTTACAATAAAGACATCACTTTTTACCTGCACATACCCTGCGGCTGCAATTTGTCCCAATACAAGGTAACTTTCATTGTTTATCAGAGTTCTTTCGTTTGGATGCCGGAGGAGTGGATCCTTACCTTTCATGGGGCGGCCTGAGCAAAAGATCACACAGCGGCAAGAGTGGTGAGATTAACCGGCTTCACCTTAGTTTCAGTTTACACGCTGAAATTTGTGTTTACCTGTATCTTACTTATCACCACACCCGCACGCTGCATGATTCTACCCTCAGTTTGTTACAAGTGATTACTACCACTGACTACATGCTACACTGTTTACGGTTTTCAGAGCACCTGTTACTAGCTACATGATATCTACTCAGTATCAGCTATTGTACACCATTTGCTTGCAATCAGTGGTTTACTTACAAAGTGCAGAGTCTGCATCTGTTTGTGTTTTTGGTTCATATTGAGATCTCCGTGTCTCATTTCAACTCCTAGCAAAACTGCAGAATCAACATGGCGGAGGCCATACACACCAGTCGCAGGGCTAAATTCAATTCATTATTGCAGGGTGTCAGCTCAGGAGGTGAGACTCCAGAGGACATTTGTTCTGTTTTTGTATCAAGGGAAAAGAAGGAGATCAAAGAATTAAAGCTTTGGTGGGACATCGAGTTTTTGAAATTATACATTGATGAAGGCAAAATACCCAGAGGTTTGCGGATGAAAAAATATCCGGCGTATGCCTCACAACGTTTGGAGTTCATGACTGAATGGAATAATACCTTGAGTACATGTTCACTCACCTTAATGAAACAGTTACTCAAGGATAAGGAGCTGGAACATACTAAAACAAGTCAAGAATTAACAGATATTAAAACCGCTTGTGAGCTCTTTACTCATGATCCAAAATATAACGATTACTCTGTACAATTGGATACGACTCTGAAAAAACTTGATGATGAGCTAACGGAGAATAAACTAAAGAAATATCATAGAGACTGTAAGGATTATGAACTCAATACAGTCTATAATTGGACCATAAGCAAACGTAATACTGGGAAGAGAAATAACAACAAAAGAAAGACAACCGACAAGAAGGTCACCTTTTCCAGTTTTGAAACTGATGTTAGTGATGAGAGTCCAAGAGCATCAACTCCTATCAGTGAACAGACCAATGCAAGTGATTTAACAGTTAAACCTAAGAAGGGATCCACTCATAGATCCATAGAAGAGATCACATCGACTGCTCATATCAGCAGTTCACATGGAGCAGCTAATATTCTGGCAAAAAACGATCTAACTATGGAGGCAAGTCCAGTCACTCCGGCGAGATATCCAAGCAGAAGACCTGCAAGAGGAAGGGGTCGAGGTTCAAGGAAATAATAAAAGACACCTCTCACCAGGAAGATCTTAATGTGGTGAATTTATCAAGTATACAACTTAACAACGAAGAACTAAGTATACTATCCAAAGGCTTGGGGTTTGCGCCAAGCAGGGACTTTAACCTTTTCCGCACTCTGATCGATTTAAACAGATTTACCAGAAAGCTTACATTAAAGAGACACTTTGCTATGGCAGAGAGGGTCTCTGCTCAAGAATCTAATGCTGATCCATCATTGAGGGATAATATCGACGAAGAACCTGTGAATGATACAAGTCTAAGTCTTTCTACCACTAATACAGATATGGATGGACTCAATTTTGTTGATCAATGTGAAATCGTTAATTTACTTTCACTTGAGAGTGAGAGTGCACGATCCAATTCACTTAACTTGCATATACCTAAAGTTGCAACTAATGCTAGTAAATTTTTTTACCCTATACAAATGAGAGGTGACTTCATTGAAGTCTTCCAGAGCTTAGTGGAAAGGGACCTTCATGCCCTAGCAAAAGAAACTAATATTAGTCCTAATCAGAAACAGGGTACAAGTAGCAACCTGTCTAAGCATGAAAGAAACACCTTGAGAAAATTACAAGACAATAAAACCCTTGTCATTCAAAACTCCGACAAGGGAGGCTGTATAGTTGTACAAGACAGGGCACAATACACTAGTGAAGCCCATAGACAACTTAGTGATAGTGCCACCTATCGGAAATTAACGTTTAATCCTACAAGACAATTTGTTATTGAATTAAATAACTTTCTTGACATGTCTGTTCAGGAGGGCATTATCACTAAGTTTAAAGCAGATTCCTTAAAAACCCAATTCCCAACCACACCGGTTTTTAAACATCTACCCAAAATTCACAAAAATAGGGAATGTCCTCCTGGTCGCCCTATCATTTCCGGTGTGGGCTCCCTGGGAGAAAAATTGGGGTCTTTTATTGATACGGTTCTTCAGCCGATTGTCCAAATAACCCCAGCATACCTTTGTGATACCAAACATTTGTTGAGGCTCTTAAATTGTTTACATATTACTGAGGAAGACACCTTACTAACTATTGATGTCACATCACTATATTCTTGTATACCCCATAACCTAGGCATAGAGGCCTTAAAAGTCATGTTAAAGATGTACACTACATATGATGACAAGTTCATTGGATTTGTATGTGATGGTGCAAATTTTCTTTTGAATCACAATAACTTCACATTTGAAGGTACACACTATGTTCAAAATCAGGGCACCGCTATGGGTGCAAAATTTGCACCATCATATGCAAATCTATACTTAACCAATTTCGAATTTCAGAAAATATTTCATCATACCAATCCTTTCAGGTCTCAGATAAAGTTCTACCGAAGATTTATTGATGACCTTGTAATAGTATGGAGTGGAGATATAAACTCCATACCTCCATTCTTAGAATATCTCAATGCAAACCACTATAACTTGGGATTTACTCACACTGCATCTAAACACAGTATTCCATTTTTAGATATCACATTAATGTTAGACACTTTGTCTCATTCAGTCCTTACCTCCACATTCAGAAAACCCACATCTGGCAATACAATTCTACGAGCTGACTCTCACCATCCAGTACACCTTAAGATGGCCATTCCCAAGGGACAATATATGCGTCTTAGACGTAACTGTACCAATATTAATACATACAAAGAACAAGCCTCATCTCTTACACAGCGTTTACAAATTAGGGGGTATGACACTAGCTTACTAGAAAAAGTTAGTAAAGAAGTGGAACTTATGCATAGGGACATTCTGTTACAAGATATCCCAAAAAATAAACATCGAGACAAAAAATGCTTTAAATCTCCTATAACTTTTTCAACCCGCTATAGTAGACAATTCAATCGTATTAATAACATCATCAGGAAATATTTGCCTGTCTTAGACAGAGATGCATTGTTACATGATTCGTTACAGAACCAGGGCATTAGGGTTGTCAGCAAAAAAGCCACAACGCTTGGAAATTACCTAGGTAGAGATTTTTCGACAAAAGCTAGTTCTTCCTGGCTCCAGCCGGAAGTTGGATTTTTTAGATGCAGGAAAACTCCTTGCAAAAGCTGTGAGTTTGTAATCCCTGGCAATGAGTTTAGGTCCGCAGCTACCGGCAACTGTTTTGACATTAGGTTTAGACTGAACTGCAATTCTAAGTTTGTGGTTTATTTAATTAGTTGCAATATCTGTCACAAGCAATACGTAGGTAGGACGACGAGGTTTCTGAAGGATAGGATCAGGGAGCATTTACTCTCTATCAAACATGATCCGCCCTCCACTCCAGTAGCCAAACACTTTGCCAGCCACTTTATATCTCTAGGCATTACTGTCAATGATACCAATTTAAAGAGAATGTTCAGTTTTCAAGGCATAGACCACGCCCCTCATGACATTAGAGGGGGAGACAGGTCTGCCACACTAAACAGAAAAGAAGCCTTTTGGATTTTTAATCTATTAACTGGAGCACCAAATGGCATTAACAAAATTACTGATCTCAGATATTTTGTAGATTAAAGGTTGTCTATAATGTTTATTAACATCTCAAACTGTTTACCAAAGAAATACCATCGACAGCTCTTAACCCTTTCTCCTATGTCTGTTTACACCTTTCAAAAGTAACATTAGTCCCCTTGGGCTTAAACTAGTTCATTATTACTATTGAGCATTATTTTCATGAGCAAGGAATGGAGATTTTAAAGTGCACCTGTTATATACATTTAGCTTTTTCTCAAGAATTAGTTAGTTTTTTTATTTTTTACTATTTACAGTAATTAGCTTTTTTCAAAGCATAACTTCCACCATTTTTTACACACACAATTTTTTAAAGTGTTTGTTAATAATTGCTCCATCATTTTTATTTAGATTTTTGCCCACCCCTATTTAACACGGGATATTGTCACCTATATAGGTATTATATGATACATATAAATAAAGAACAGTAACACAGCATTTGAAAATTGTGAAAAGAATTTTTAATCAATTTCATGCTTTGAGAGGGTGAAAACAAAAATAACAAGTATAAATTAACAAGCACGAACCATTACCATCACATTTAGTTTAGTATCACATTTTACACAACTTCAATAAGAAGTTTATCTTATTTTGTATTTTATATTTAAAGTTTCAGTATCGCATCACTAGAATTAGAATGTAGATTCATTTAATCACCACTATTAATGATTTTTCACTTCACTTTACCCAAAATCTAAAATTTAACATCACATTTTTCTCTTGAAGTCACATTCCTTGTCCTTTGTGTTCTAATGCTCTAGGTAACTTAACACCGCAGCCACAGGAGGATTTGACATAATAACAACTGTCAAATGTATCAAAAGTTGTTTTTGTTTAAGTATTTCCCATTCTTGGTTATCTGCTACATGCATATAACTATATCCCTAGTACTAATATAATTTACGTGTATTTTACTAATGTTATTGAAAATACGTATGAGATTTTATTTATCTCACTCTTTGAAAGTTTGATACTAGATATTAACTCTTATTTCCTCTGAGAGTCTGCAGTACATTGTTATAACAATTAGCTTAGATATTTTATTTAATGTTTTTTTTCAACTTACTTTTATTGATATTCTTTTTTGTCTACCTACGGAGCAATGTGATATTATGTTATTTCATTTTTTAACATTTTAGTTTAACTCTTTATCAACTGTGTACTGATATAATTAACAACATGGTAGCATGGTCATTAAACGTTTATTTTTTCATTCTTACAAGTAATTCACATCGATACAAGATTCATATACATTGATTACTGAGAATCCAATTTTAACCTATGCAGAGCCCATTGAAAAGGTTCTCATTTTGACCAAGCATAAATCAGTTTCCACTGACAGTACTATTCTGTCCTTTAATTGCAGTACACAGGTGTTCTCATTGTGACGTAGGTACGCAAGCCTTTTTAAGTTGTTTAATGTTCATACAATTTAAGTCCCTGACGAAGTGCCTCCGGGCAGGAAACGCGTCGGACGTTTGCCATTGTTTCAATGTACCCCTGAGTTTGTTTGACACCCTGTTTATGATCTTACAATAAAGACATCACTTTTTACCTGCACATACCCTGCGGCTGCAATTTGTCCCAATACAAGGTAACTTTCATTGTTTATCAGAGTTCTTTCGTTTGGATGCCGGAGGAGTGGATCCTTACCTTTCATGGGGCGGCCTGAGCAAAAGATCACACAGCGGCAAGAGTGGTGAGATTAACCGGCTTCACCTTAGTTTCAGTTTACACGCTGAAATTTGTGTTTACCTGTATCTTACTTATCACCACACCCGCACGCTGCATGATTCTACCCTCAGTTTGTTACAAGTGATTACTACCACTGACTACATGCTACACTGTTTACGGTTTTCAGAGCACCTGTTACTAGCTACATGATATCTACTCAGTATCAGCTATTGTACACCATTTGCTTGCAATCAGTGGTTTACTTACAAAGTGCAGAGTCTGCATCTGTTTGTGTTTTTAGTTTCTTGTTTAGATGGGACGCCATCAGATCTATTTCTGGAAGTTCCCACATTTGAACAATCTGAACAAATACCTCTGGGTGAAGAGACCATTCGCCCGGATGCAACGTTTGGCGACTGAGATAATCCGCTTCCCAATTGTCTACACCTGGAATATGAACCGCAGAGATTAGACAGGAGCTGGATTCCGCCCAAACCAAAATTCGAGATACTTCTTTCATAGCCAGAGGACTGTGAGTCCCTCCTTGATGATTGATGTATGCCACAGTTGTGACATTGTCTGTCTGAAAACAAATGAATGATTCTCTCTTCAGAAGAGGCCAAAACTGAAGAGCTCTGAAAATTGCACGGAGTTCCAAAATATTGATCGGTAATCTCACCTCCTGAGATTCCCAAACTCCTTGTGCCGTCAGAGATCCCCACACAGCTCCCCAACCTGTGAGACTTGCATCTGTTGAAATTACAGTCCAGGTCGGAAGCACAAAAGAAGCCTCCTGAATTAAACGATGGTGATCTGTCCACCATGTTAGAGAGTGTCGAACAATCGGTTTTAAAGATATTAATTGAGATATCTTCGTGTAATCCTTGCACCATTGCTTCAGCATACAGAGCTGAAGAGGTCGCATGTGAAAACGAGCAAAGGGGATCGCGTCCGATGCAGCAGTCATAAGACCTAGAATTTCCATGCATAAGGCTACCGAAGGGAATGATTGTGACTGAAGGTTTCGACAAGCTGTAATCAATTTTAAACGTCTCTTGTCTGTTAAAGACAGAGTCATGGACACTGAATCCATCTGGAAACCCAGAAAGGTTACCTTTGTCTGAGGAATCAAAGAACTTTTTGGTAAATTGATCCTCCAACCATGATCTTGAAGAAACAACACAAGTCGATTCGTATGAGATTCTGCTAAATGTAAAGACTGAGCAAGTACCAAGATATAGTCCAAATAAGGAAATACTACAATACCCTGTTCTCTGATTACAGACAGCAGGGCACCGAGAACCTTTGTAAAAATTCTTGGAGCTGTAGCTAGGCCAAACGGCAGAGCCACAAACTGGTAATGCTTGTCTAGGAAAGAGAATCTCAGAAACTGATAGTGATCTGGATGAATCGGAATATGCAGATATGCATCCTGTAAATCTATTGTGGACATATAATTCCCTTGCTGAACAAAAGGTAAGATAGTCCTTACAGTTACCATCTTGAACGTTGGTATCCTTACATAACGATTCAATATTTTTAGATCCAGAACTGGTCTGAAGGAATTCTCCTTCTTTGGTACAATGAAGAGATTTGAATAAAACCCCATCCCCTGTTCCGGAACTGGAACTGGCATAATTACTCCAGTCAACTCTAGATCTGAAACACATTTCAGAAATGCTTGAGCTTTTACTGGATTTGCTGGGACACGGGAAAGAAAAAATCTCTTTGCAGGAGGTCTCAACTTGAAACCAATTCTGTACCCTTCTGAAACAATGCTCTGAATCCAAAGATTGTGAACAGAATTGATCCAAATTTCCTTGAAAAAACGTAACCTGCCCCCTACCAGCTGAGCTGGAATGAGGGCCGCACCTTCATGTGGACTTAGAAGCAGGCTTTGCCTTTCTAGCTGGCTTGGATTTATTCCAGACTGGAGATGGTCTCCAAACTGAAACTGCTCCTGAGGATGAAGGATCAGGCTTTTGTTCTTTGTTGAAACGAAAGGAACGAAAAAGATTATTAGCCCTGTTTTTACCTTTAGATTTTTTATCCTGTGGTAAAAAAGTTCCTTTCCCACCAGTAACAGTTGAAATAATGGAATCCAACTGAGAACCAAATAATTTGTTACCCTGGAAAGAAATGGAAAGTAAAGTTGATTTAGAAGCCATATCAGCATTCCAAGTTTTAAGCCATAAAGCTCTGATAATATCAAAAATGGCATCACAGATAAAATTATTAGCATGCTGAAGAAGAATAATAATATCATGAGAATCACGATGTGTTACTTGTTGCGCTAAAGTTTCTAACCAAAAAGTTGAAGCTGCAGCAACATCAGCCAAAGATATAGCAGGTCTAAGAAGATTACCTGAACACAGATAAGCTTTTCTTAGAAAGGACTCCATTTTCCTATCTAGAGGATCCTTAAACGAAGTACCATCTGACGTAGGAATAGTAGTACGTTTAGCAAGGGTAGAAATAGCCCCATCAACTTTAGGGATCTTGTCCCAAAATTCTAATCTGTCAGGCGGCACAGGATATAATTGCTTAAAACGTTTAGAAGGAGTAAATGAATTACCCAAATTATCCCATTCTTTGGAAATTACTGCAGAAATAGCATCAGGGACAGGAAAAACTTCTGGAATAACTACAGGAGTTTTAAAAACCTTATTTAAACGTTTAGATTTAGTATCAAGAGGACCAGAATCCTCTATTTCTAAAGCAATTAGGACTTCTTTAAGCAAAGAACGAATAAATTCCATTTTAAATAAATATGAAGATTTATCAGCATCAACCTCTGAGACAGAATCCTCTGAACCAGAGGAATCATCAGAATCAGAATGATGATGTTCAGTTAAAAATTCATCTGTAGGGAGAGAAGTTTTAAAAGATTTTTTATGTTTACTAGAAGGAGAGATAACAGACATAGCCTTCTTTATGGATTCAGAAACAAAATCTCTTATATTATCAGGAACATTCTGCACCTTAGATGTTGAAGGAACTGCAACAGGCAATGGTACTTTACTAAAGGAAATATTATCTGCTTTAACAAGTTTGTCATGACAATCAATACAAACAACAGCTGGAGAAATAGCTACCAAAAGTTTACAGCAGATACACTTAGCTTTGGTAGATTCAGCACTTGACAGCGATTTTCCTGTAGTATCTTCTGACTCAGATGCAACGCGAGACATCTTGCAATATGTAAGAGAAAAAACAACATATATATAAAGCAAAATTGATCAAATTCCTTAAATGACAGTTTCAGGAATGGGAAAAAATGCCAAAGAACAAGCTTCTAGCAACCAGAAGCAATAAAAAATGAGACTTAAATAATGTGGAGACAAGAGTGACGCCCATATTTTTTCGCGCCAAATAAGACGCCCACATTATTTGGCGCCTAAATGTTTTTTTGGCGCCAAAAATGACGCCACATCCGGAACGCCGACATTTTTGGCGCAAAATAACGTCAAAAAAATGACGCAACTTCCGGCGACACGTATGACGCCGGAAACGGCAATAGAATTTTTGCGCCAAAAAAGTCCGCGCCAAGAATGACGCAATAAAATGAAGCATTTTCAGCCCCCGCAAGCCTAACAGCCCACAGGGAAAAAGTCAAATTTAAGGTAAGAAAAATGTTAAATTAAAATGCATTATCCCAAATATGAAACTGACTGTCTGAAAAATAAGGAAAGTTGAACATTCTGAGTCAAGGCAAATAAATGTTTGAATACATATATTTAGAACTTTATAAACAAAGTGCCCAACCATAGCTAGGAGTGTCACAAAAAATAAGATTTACTTACCCCAGGACACTCATCTACATATAGTAGATAGCCAAACCAGTACTGAAACGAGAATCAGCAGAGGTAATGGTATATATAAGAGTATATCGTCGATCTGAAAAGGGAGGTAAGAGATGAATCTCTACGACCGATAACAGAGAACCTATGAAATAGACCCCTTAGAAGGAGATCACTGCATTCAAATAGGCAATACTCCTCACATCCCTCTGACATTCACTGCACGCTGAGAGGAAAACCGGGCTCCAACTTGCTGCGGAGCGCATATCAACGTAGAATCTAGCACAAACTTACTTCACCACCTCCATCGGAGGCAAAGTTTGTAAAACTGAATTGTGGGTGTGGTGAGGGGTGTATTTGTAGGCATTTTGAGGTTTGGGAAACTTTGCCCCTCCTGGTAGGAATGTATATCCCATACGTCACTAGCTCATGGACTCTTGCTAATTACATGAAAGAAATTAGCCACCCGGTTAGCTAGAATTTTAGAATAAAATTTTATATCTGTATTAATCAGGGATATTGGCCTGTAGCTGGCGCACGAGGAGGGGTCCTTGTTCGGTTTTAAGATGGTAACAATTGTGGCTTCAAGGAATTCCTTTTTAAAACAACCTTCCTCTCTAGCCAGGTTATAAAGCCTGAGTAATAGCGGGGAGAGCTCCTGAACAAAGATTTTGCAGAAGTGAGCTGGAAAGCCATCCGGACCCGGCAACTTAAAGGACTTTGCATTTTTAATAACCGTCTGTATTTCCGAAAGCGAAAAAGGGGAGCTCAGGAGGTCCCTCTGCTCAGTAGTAAGTGTGGGAAGTTTTAGGGTATCTAAATAAGCACGTATATTATCTAGGAAGGTCGTCTGGGGCTTTTTAGATTTGGCGATATTATATAAAATTAGAATAGTATTCGGCAAATGCGCCACCTATTTGCGACAGGATTTTAAGGAGGGAATGTGAAGATCGTATGCTGTGGATGCGTGAGGCTCCCACCCTATTCCTTATTTTGTTGGCCAGCAAGGTGTCCGCTTTATTACTTTTATAATCGAACAACTACTTTAGTTTGGTAAGGGTAATTTGTGTTCTACGGAGCTCAATTTGTGAAATATGATTCTTGACAATGGAAATTTGGCATGTTATGGCTGGGTCCGGAGAGCACCCGTTTTGGGCTTCTAACTTTCGCAGCTTAATATGGGCTTGTGAAAGAGTAAGGCCGGTCTGCTTTCTAAGATGTGCTTGCTTAGTGATCAAGAGGTCCCTTATAGTGGCTTTCGCGGCCCCCCACAAAGTGTCATCTCGGACTGACGCATTATCATTAATTTGTATGTAGTGTATGATGTCTCTGCGGAGCTCTTCTCTGAACGGTACATCTCCAAGAATATGGTGGGGCAAGCGCTAAGAGGCCTTAGAACGTGAGATATTTGCCGAGAGGATGTCAGCGTGCACTAGGTCGTGATCAGACCAGGCACATAGGGAAATCTTGGCTTGTGTAACTAGGTCTAGTGAGTCAGCTGAGGAGAAAACAGAATTTATGCTTACCTGATAAATTACTTTCTCCAACGGTGTGTCCGGTCCACGGCGTCATCCTTACTTGTGGGAATATCTCTTCCCCAACAGGAAATGGCAAAGAGTCCCAGCAAAGCTGGCCATATAGTCCCTCCTAGGCTCCGCCCACCCCAGTCATTCGACCGACGGACAGGAGGAAAATATATAGGAGAAACCATATGGTACCGTGGTGACTGTAGTTAGAGAAAATAATTCATCAGACCTGATTAAAAAACCAGGGCGGGCCGTGGACCGGACACACAGTTGGAGAAAGTAATTTATCAGGTAAGCATAAATTCTGTTTTCTCCAACATTGGTGTGTCCGGTCCACGGCGTCATCCTTACTTGTGGGAACCAATACCAAAGCTTTAGGACACGGATGAAGGGAGGGAGCAAATCAGGTTACCTAAACGGAAGGCACCACGGCTTGCAAAACCTTTCTCCCAAAAATAGCCTCCGAAGAAGCAAAAGTATCAAATTTGTAAAATTTGGCAAAAGTGTGCAGTGAAGACCAAGTCGCTGCCTTACATATCTGGTCAACAGAAGCCTCGTTCTTGAAGGCCCATGTGGAAGCTACAGCCCTAGTGGAGTGAGCTGTAATTCTTTCAGGAGGCTGCCGTCCGGCAGTCTCGTAAGCCAATCGGATGATGCTTTTAAGCCAAAAGGAAAGAGAGGTAGAAGTCTCTTTTTGACCTCTCCTTTTACCAGAATAGACAACAAACAAAGAAGATGTTTGTCTGAAATCTTTTGTAGCCTCTAAATAGAATTTTAGAGCACGGACTACGTCCAAATTGTGTAACAAACGTTCCTTCTTTGAAACTGGATTCGGACATAAAGAAGGAACAACTATCTCCTGGTTAATATTCTTGTTAGAAACAACTTTTGGAAGAAAACCAGGCTTAGTACGCAAAACCACCTTATCTGCATGGAACACCAGATAAGGCGGAGAACACTGCAAAGCAGATAACTCAGAAACTCTTCTAGCAGAAGAAATAGCAACTAAAAACAAAACTTTCCAAGATAGTAACTTAAGATCTATGGAATGTAAAGGTTCAAACGGAACCCCTTGAAGAACTGAAAGAACTAGATTTAGACTCCAGGGAGGAGTCAAAGGTCTGTAAACAGGCTTGATCCTAACCAGAGCCTGAACAAATGCTTGAACATCTGGCACAGCTGCCAGTCTTTTGTGTAGTAAGACAGATAAAGCAGAGATCTGTCCCTTTAGGGAACTTGCAGATAATCCTTTCTCCAAACCTTCTTGTAGAAAGGAGAGAATCTTAGGGATTTTTATCTTATTCCATGGGAATCCTTTGGATTCACACCAACAGATATATTTTTTCCATATCTTATGGTAAATCTTTCTAGTTACTGGCTTTCTGGCCTGAACCAGAGTATCTATCACAGAATCTGAAAACCCACGCTTTGAAAGAATCAAGCGTTCAATCTCCAAGCCGTCAACTGGAGGGAGACCAGATTTGGATGTTCGAATGGACCCTGAACAAGAAGGTCCTGTCTCAAAGGTAGCTTCCATGGTGGAACCGATGACATATTCACCAGGTCTGCATACCAAGCCTGGGAATGAGAGGAAACGGTGGAAACACATAAGCTAGGTTGAAGGTCCAAGGTGCTACTAGTGCACCTACTAGAGTCGCCTTGGGATCCCGGGATCCCTGGATCTGGACCTGTAACACGGAACCTTGAAGTTCTGACGAGACGCCATCAGATCCATGTCTGGAATGCCCCATAATTGAGTCAGATGGGCAAAGATCTCCGGATGGAGTTCCCACTCCCCCGGATGGAAAGTCTGACGACTCAGATAATCCGCTTCCCAGTTTTCCACACCTGGGATGTGGATCGTAGATAGATGGCAAGAGTGTTCCTCCGCCCATTGTATTATTTTGGTCACTTCTTTCATCGCCAGGGAACTCCTTGTTCCCCCCTGATGAATGATATACGCAACAGTCGTCATGTTGTCTGATTGGAATCTTATGAATCTGGCCTTTGCTAGTTGAGGCCAAGCCCTGAGAGCATTGAAAATCGCTCTTAGTTCCAGAATGTTTATCGGCAGAAGAGACTCTTCCCGAGACCATAGTCCCTGAGTCTTCAGGGATTCCCAGACCGCGCCCCAGCCCACTAGACTGGCGTCGGTCGTGACAATGACCCACTCTGGTCTGCGGAAGCTCATTCCCTTGGATAGATGGTCCAGGGTCAGCCACCAACGGAGTGAATCTCTGGTCTTCTGATCTACTTGAATCATTGGAGACAAGTCTGTATAGTCCCCATTCCACTGTTTGAGCATGCACAGTTGTAATGGTCTTAGATGAATTCGTGCAAAAGGAACTATGTCCATTGCTGCAACCATCAAACCTACTACTTCCATGCACTGAGCTATGGAAGGACGTAGAACAGAATGAAGAACTTGACAAGCGCTTAGAAGCTTTGATTTTCTGACCTCTGTCAGAAAAATCCTCATTTCTAAGGAATCTATTATTGTTCCCAAGAAGGGAACTCTTGTTGACGGAGACAGAGAACTTTTTTCTACGTTCACCTTCCATCCGTGCGATCTGAGAAAGGCCAGAACAATGTCTGTATGAGCCTTTGCTTTTGACAGGGACGACGCTTGTATTAGAATGTCGTCCAAGTATGGTACTACTGCAATGCCCCTCGGCCTTAAAACCGCTAGAAGGGACCCGAGTACCTTTGTGAAAATCCTTGGAGCAGTGGCTAACCCGAATGGGAGGGCCACAAACTGGTAATGTTTGTCCAGAAAGGCGAACCTTAGGAACTGATGATGTTCTTTGTGGATAGGAATATGTAGGTACGCATCCTTTAGATCCACGGTAGTCATAAATTGACCTTCCTGGATAGTGGGTAGAATCGTTCGAATGGTTTCCATTTTGAACGACGGTACCCTGAGAAATTTGTTTAGGATCTTCAGATCCAAAATTGGTCTGAATGTTCCCTCTTTTTTGGGAACTACGAACAGATTTGAATAAAATCCCATTCCCTGTTCTTTTACTGGGACAGGGTGTATCACTCCCATTTTTAACAGGTCTTCTACACAATGTAAGAACGCCTTTCTCTTTATTTGGTTTAAGGATAAGTGAGACATGTGGAACCTTCCCCTTGGGGGTAGTTCCCTGAATTCCAGAAGACAACCCTGAGAAACCATTTCTAGTGCCCAGGGATCCTGAACATCTCTTGCCCAAGCCTGAGCAAAGAGAGAGAGTCTGCCCCCTACTAGATCCGGTCCCGGATCGGGGGCTACTCCTTCATGCTGTCTTGTTAGCAGCAGCAGGCTTCTTGACCTGCTTACCCTTGTTCCAGCCTTGCATAGGTTTCCAGGCTGGTTTGGGCTGTGAGGCATTACCCTCTTGCTTAGAGGATGCAGAATTAGAGGCCGGTCCGTTCCTGAAATTGCGAAAGGAACGAAAATTAGACTTATTCTTGGCCTTGAACGGCCTATCTTGTGGAAGGGCGTGGCCCTTTCCCCCAGTGATGTCTGAGATAATCTCTTTCAAATTCTGGTCCGAAGAGAGTTTTACCTTTGAAAGGGATGTTAAGCAATTTTGTCTTGGATGATACATCCGCTGACCAAGACTTTAGCCAAAGCGCTCTACGCGTCACAATTGCAAACCCTGAATTTTTCGCCGCTAATTTAGCTAATTGCAAGGCGGCATCTAAAATAAAAGAGTTAGCCAACTTAAATGCGTGAACTCTGTCCATAACCTCCTCATATGGAGTCTCTCTACCGAGCGACTTTTCTAGTTCCTCGAACCAGAACCACGCTGCAGTAGTGACAGGAACAATGCATGAAATAGGTTGTAGAAGGTAACCTTGCTGTACAAAAATCTTTTTAAGCAAACCTTCCAATTTTTTATCCATAGGATCTTTGAAAGCACAACTATCCTCGATAGGAATAGTAGTGCGTTTGTTTAGAGTAGAAACTGCCCCCTCGACCTTAGGGACTGTCTGCCATAAGTCCTTTCTGGGGTCGACCATAGGAAATAATTTCTTAAATATAGGGGGGGGGGAACAAAAGATATGCCGGGCTTCTCCCACTCCTTATTCACAATGTCCGCCACCCGCTTGGGTATAGGAAAAGCGTCGGGGTGCACCGGAACCTCTAGGAACTTGTCCATTTTGCATAATTTCTCTGGAATGACCAAGTTGTCACAATCATCCAGAGTAGATAACACCTCCTTAAGCAGTGCGCGGAGATGTTCTAATTTAAATTTAAATGTCACAACATCAGGTTCAGCTTGTTGAGAAATTTTTCCTGAATCTGAAATTTCCCCATCTGACAAAACCTCCCTCATGGCCACTTCAGATTGGTGTGAGGGTATGACAGAACAATTATCATCAGCGCCCTCTTGCTCTTCAGTGTTTAAGACAGAGCAATCGCGCTTTCTCTGATATGCAGGCATTTTGGATAAAATATTTGCTATGGAGTTATCCATTACAGCCGTCAATTGTTGCATGGTAATAAGCATTGGCGCGCTAGATGTACTAGGGGCCTCCTGCGTGGGCAAAACTGGTGTAGACACAGTAGGAGATGATGTAGTATCATGTCTACTCCCCTCATCTGAGGAATCATCTTGGGCAATTTCATTATCTGTGGCAGTACTGTCCTTACTTTGTTTGGACGCTGTGGCACAATTATCACACAAATTTAAATGGGGAGACACATTGGCTTTCATACATATAGAACCTAGCTTATCCGAAGGCACAGACATGTTAAACAGGCTTAAACTTGTTAATAAAGCACAAAAACCGTTTTAAAACAAAACCGTTACTGTCTCTTTAAATTTTAAACAGAAACACTTTATTACTGAATATGTGAAAAACTATGAAGGAATTGTTCAAAAATTACCAAAATTTCACCACAGTGTCTTAAAGCATTCAAAATATTGCACACCAAATTTCAGAGCTTTAACCCTTACAATAACGGAACCGGAGCCGTTTACAAATTTAACCCCTATACAGTCCCAGCTACAGCTTTTGCTGAGATCTAACCAAGCCCAGAGGGGAATACAATACCAAATGACGCCTTCTAGAAACTTTTCCAGCTATTTTCAGGTCCTCACACATGCATCTGCATGTCTTGCTCTCAAAAACAACTGCACAGTAATGGCGCGAAAATGAGGCTCAGCCTACAACTGGGAAGGCCCTCCCTGACTGGAAAAGGTGTCTAACATAGTGCCTGCCGTTAAAAAACGTTCCCCAAGCTTATAAATGTGAAATATCAGCATAAACATGTATAAAATGCCTAAATAAAGCAATCGATTTAGCCCATAAAAGTGTCTACCAGTTTTATAGCCCATATTAAGCCCTTTATTCTGTTTGAGACTAAGAAAATGGCTTACCTATCCCCATGAGGGGAAAAATGACAGCCTTCCAGCATTACACAGTCTTGTTAGAAATATGGCTAGTCATACCTTATGCAGAAAAGTCTACTAACTGTTTCCCCCAACTGAAGTTACTTCATCTCAACAGTCCTATGTGGAAACAGCAATCGATTTTAGTTACTGTCTGCTAAAATCATCTTCCTCTCACAAACAGAAATCTTCATCTTTTTCTGTTTCAGAGTAAATAGTACATACCAGCACTATTTTAAAATAACAAACACTTGATAGAAGAATAAAAAACTACATTTAAACACCAAAAACTCTTAACCATCTCCGTGGAGATGTTGCCTGTGCAACGGCAAAGAGAATGACTGGGGAGGGCGGAGCCTAGGAGGGACTATATGGCCAGCTTTGCTGGGACTCTTTGCCATTTCCTGTTGGGGAAGAGATATTCCCACAAGTAAGGATGACGCCGTGGACCGGACACACCAATGTTGGAGAAAATGTAGTCGAGCCTAGAGTACAGTTTATGTGGATGCGAGAAATGTGTATAGTCCTTGTCTGTCGGATGAAGGGCTCTCCAAATGTCGTAAAAACCTGAACAGGACATTAGTTTACGAAGCCTGTTAGCTAAATGTTCAGCGGGTGAATGCGCTTTATCTGTGTTAGTAATTTTTCTGTCAGCTCTATGGTCCCAAACCATGTTAAAGTCCCCAGCTAAAAGGACTCTACCCTGTTGGACCTGGTCTAGTACATGTAGGATGTGTTTTAGACATTTCGGCTGATGAGAATTAGGAAGATAGACAGAGGCCAGTGTATAAACCACATGGTTTAATTTACAAATTAGAACAACATATCTCGCTTGTGGATCTTTGATAACATAATTTATGCTTACCTGATAAATTTATTTCTCTTGTAGTGTATTCAGTCCACGGGTCATCCATTACTTATGGGAATATATTCTCTTCCCAACAGGATATTGCAAGAGGATAACCCAAGCAGAGCTGCTACATAGCTCCTCCCCTCACATGTCATATTCAGTCATTCGACCAAAACAAGACGAGAAAGGAGGAACCATAGGGTGCAGTGGTGACTGAAGTATTAATTAAAATTTACATCTGCCTTAAAAAAGACAGGGCGGGCCGTGGACTGAATACACTACAAGAGAAATAAATTTATCAGGTAAGCATAAATTATGTTTTCTCTTGTTAAGTGTATTCAGTCCACGGGTCATCCATTACTTATGGGATACCAATACCAAAGCTCAGTACACGGATGATGGGAGGGACAAGGCAGGAACTTAAACGGAAGGAACCACTGCCTGTAAAACCTTTCTCCCAAAAACAGCCTCCGAAGAAGCAAAAGTGTCAAATTTGTAAAATTTTGAAAAAGTGTGAAGCGAAGACCAAGTCGCAGCCTTGCAAATCTGTTCAACAGAGGCCTCATTCTTAAAGGCCCAGGTGGAAGCCACAGCTCTAGTGGAATGAGCTGTAATTCTTTCAGGGGGCTGCTGTCCAGCAGTCTCATAGGCTAAGCGTATTATGCTACGAAGCCAAAAGGAGTGAGAGGTTGCCGAAGCTTTTTGACCTCTCCTCTGTCCAGAGTAAACGACAAACAGGGAAGAAGTTTGACGAAAATCTTTAGTTGCCTGTAAATAGAATTTCAGGGCACGGACTACGTCCAGATTATGCAAAAATCGTTCCTTCCTTGAAGAAGGATTAGGACATAATGACGGAACAACAATCTCCTGATTGATATTCCTGTTAGAGACTACCTTAGGTAAAAACCCAGGTTTAGTACGCAGAACTACCTTGTCTGAATGGAAAATCAGATAAGGAGAATCACAATGTAAGGCAGACAACTCTGAGACTCTTCGAGCCGAGGAAATAGCCATCAAAAACAGAACTTTCCAAGATAAAAGTTTAATATCAACGGAATGAAGGGGTTCAAACGGAACTCCTTGAAGAACTTTAAGAACCAAGTTTAAGCTCCACGGAGGAGCAACAGCTTTAAATACAGGCTTAATCCTAGCTAAAGCTTGACAAAAGGCCTGGACGTCTGGGACTTCTGCCAGACGCTTGTGCAAAAGAATAGACAGAGCAGAAATCTGTCCCTTTAAAGAACTAGCTGATAACCCTTTTTCCAAGCCCTCTTGGAGAAAAGACAATATCCTCGGAATCCTAACCTTACTCCATGAGTAACTCTTGGATTCGCACCAATACAGGTATTTACGCCATATCTTATGGTAAATTTTTCTGGTAACAGGCTTTCGTGCCTGTATCAAAGTATCAATAACTGACTCGGAGAAGCCACGCTTTGATAGGATCAAGCGTTCAATCTCCACGCAGTCAGCCTCCGAGAAATTAGATTTGGATGATTGAAGGGACCTTGTATTAGAAGGTCTTTCCTCAAAGGTAGAGTCCATGGAGGACAGGACGACATGACCACTAGGTCTGCATACCAGGTCCTGCGCGGCCACGCGGGCGCTATCAGAATCACTGATACTCTCTCCTGTTTGATCTTGGCAATCAGTCGAGGGAGAAGAGGAAACGGTGGAAACACATAAGCCATGTTGAAAAACCAAGGAGCTGCTAGAGCATCTATCAGCTTCGCTCCCGGGTCCCTGGAACCGTAAAGAGGAAGTTCTGGCGAGACGCCATGAGATCCAGTTCTGGTTTGCCCCAACGATGGACCAGTTGAGCAAATACCTCCGGATGGAGTTCCTACTCCCCCGGATGAAAAGTCTGACGACTTAGAAAGTCCGCCTCCCAGTTCTCCACTCCTGGGATGTGGATCGCTGACAAGTGGCAAGAATGAGACTCTGCCCAGCGAATTATCTTTGAGACTTCCAACATCGCTAGGGAGCTCCTGGTTCCCCCTTGATGGTTGATATAAGCCACAGTCGTGATGTTGTCCGACTGAAATCTGATGAACCTCAGTGTTGCTAGCTGAGGCCAAGCTAGAAGAGTGTTGAATATTGCCCTTAGCTCCAGAATATTTATTGGGAGGAGTTTCTCCTCCTGGGTCCAGGATCCCTGAGCCTTCAGGGAATTCCAGACTGCGCCCCAGCCTAGGAGGCTGGCATCTGTTGTTACAATCGTCCAATCTGGCCTGCGAAAGGTCATGCCCCTGGACAGATGGACCCGAGATAACCACCAGAGAAGAGAATCTCTGGTCACTTGATCCAGATTTAGTAGAGGGGACAAATCTGAGTAATCCCCATTCCACTGACTTAGCATGCACAATTGCAGCGGTCTGAAATGCAGGCGCGCAAATGGCACTATGTCCATTGCCGCTACCATTAAGCCGATTACTTCCATGCACTGAGCCACTGATGGGCGTGGAATGGAATGAAGGACCCGGCAAGCATTTAAGAGTTTTGATAACCTGGCCTCCGTCAGGTAAATTCTCATTTTTACAGAATCTATCAGAGTCCCTAGGAAAGAGACTCTTGTGAGTGGTGATAGAGAACTCTTTTCCACGTTCACCTTCCACCCATGCGACCTTAGAAATGCCAGAACTATCTCTGTATGAGACTTGGCCATTTGCAAGCTTGTCGCCTGTATCAGGATGTCGTCTAGATACGGAGCCACCGCTATGCCTCGCGGTCTTAGAACCGCCAGAAGAGAGCCCAGCACCTTTGTAAAGATTCTCTGGGCCGCAGCCAACCCGAAGGGGAGAGCTACAAATTGGTAATGCCTGTCTAGAAAGGCAAATCTTAGGAACCGATGATGATCTTTGTGAATCGGTATGTGAAGGTAGGCATCCTTTAAATCCAACGTGGTCATGTACTGACCCTCTTGGATCATGGGTAGGATAGTCCGAATAGTTTCCATTTTGAATGATGGAACTCTTAGGAATTTGTTTAAAATCTTTAGGTCCAAAATTGGCCTGAAGGTACCCTCTTTCTTGGGAACCACGAACAGATTTGAATAAAATCCCTGTCCTTGTTCCGTCCGCGGAACTGGGTGGATCACTCCCATTACTAGGTCTTGTACGCAACATAGGAATGCCTCTTTCTTTATTTGGTTTTCTGATAACCTTGAAAGATGAAATCTCCCTAGAGGAGGAGAAGCCTTGAACTCCTAAAGATATCCCTGAGATATGATCTCCAACGCCAGGGATCCTGGACATCTCTTGCCCACGCCTGGGCGAAGAGAGAAAGTCTGCCCCCCACTAGATCCGTTTCCGGATAGGGGGCCATCCCTTCATGCTGTCTTAGGGGCAGTAGCAGGTTTTCTGGCCTGCTTGCCCTTGTTCCAGGACTGGTTAGTTTTCCAGGCCTGTCTGTAACGAGCAACGGTTCCTTCCTGTTTTGGGGCGGAGGAAGTTGACGTTGCTCCTGCCTTGAAGTTTCGAAAGGCACAAAAATTAGACTGTTTGGCCTTTGATTTGGCCTTGTCCTGAGGAAGGGTATGACCCTTACCTCCCGTAATGTCAGCGATAATTTCTTTCAAGCCGGGCCCGAATAAGGTTTGCCCCTTGAAAGGAATATTAAGTAATTTAGATTTAGAAGTCACATCAGCTGACCAGGATTTAAGCCATAACGCTCTGCGCGCCTGAATGGCAAAACCGGAATTCTTAGCCGTTAGTTTAGTTAGATGTACAATGGCATCAGAAACAAATGCATTAGCTAGCTTAAGTGCTTTAAGCTTATCCATAATTTCATCCAATGGAGCTGATTGAATGGCCTCTTCGAGAGTCTCAAACCAAAATGCCGCAGCAGCAGTGACAGGCGCAATGCATGCAAGGGGCTGTAAGATAAAACCTTGTTGAACAAACATTTTCTTAAGGTAACCTTGAAATTTTTTATCCATTGGATCCGAAAAAGCACAACTATCTTCCACCGGGATAGTGGTACGCTTAGCTAAAGTAGAAACTGCTCCCTCCACCTTAGGGACCGTCTGCCAGAAGTCCCGTGTAGTGGCGTCTATTGGAAACATTTTTCTAAATATAGGAGGTGGGGAAAAGGGCACACCAGGTCTATCCCACTCCTTGCTAATAATTTCTGTAAGCCTTTTAGGTATAGGAAAAACGTCGGTACACACCGGTACTGCATAGTATCTATCCAGCCTACATAATTTCTCTGGAATTGCAACTGTGTTACAGTCATTCAGAGCCGCTAAAACCTCCCCTAGCAATACACGGAGGTTCTCAAGCTTAAATTTAAAATTAGAGATCTCTGAATCCGGTTTCCCTGGATCAGATCCGTCACCTACAGAATGAAGCTCTCCATCCTCATGTTCTGCAAACTGTGACGCAGTATCGGACATGGCTCTTGTAGCACCAGCGCGCTCTATTCTTACCCCAGAGCAATCGCGCTTGCCTCTTAATTCTGGCAATTTAGATAATACTTCTGTCAGGGTATTATTCATAATGTTAGCCATGTCTTGTAAGGTGATTTGTATGGCCGTCCCTGATGCACTTGGCGCCACAATATCACGCGCCTCCTGAGCGGGAGGCGAAGGTACTGACACGTGAGGAGAGTTAGTCGGCATAACTTCCCCCTCGTTGTCTGGTGATAATTCCTTTATAGATAAAGACTGACCTTTATTATTTAAAGTGAAATCAATACATTTAGTACACATGTTTCTGTGGGGCTCCACAGTGGCCTTTAAACATAATGAACAAACAGATTCATCTGTGTCAGACATGTTTAAACAGACTAGCAATAAGACTAGCAGACTTGGAAAACACTGTAAATAATTTTACAAGTAATATAGAAAAACGCTACTGTGCCTTTAAGAAGCACAGAAAACTGTCACAGTTGAAATAACAATGAACCAAATCAGTTATAGCAAACAAATTTTCACAATAAATGTATTAAGTTAGCAGAGCATTGCACCCACTTGCAAATGGATGATTAACCCCTTAAAACCCAAACGGTTTTTATAAGCAAAAAAACGTTTTTTAATACAGTCAAAAAACCACTGTCACAGGTCTGCTGTGACTGATTACCTCCCTCAAAATGACTTTTGAAGTCCCTTAAGCTGTCCGGAGACGACCCGGGTCAAGCAGAAGGAAGCAGGAAGACAGAGCCTGAATTTTTACTGCGTCAAAAGAGCGCTAAAATAGGCCCCTCCTACTCAATATTACAATATTGGGAGTTTCAGTTAACTGTTTCTATGCAGAAAAATTTTCAGCCATGTGGAAAAATGTTATGCCCCAACAAGTTTTATCACCAATGTACCTCACAAAACGATTAAACATGCCAGCAAAATCGTTTTAAAAAGTTCCCTTTTTTAAGGAGCATGTATCTCTATTGATAAGCCTGATACCAGCCTTCCTACTGCATTTAAGGCTTATAACATCACTTCAGTATTAATAGCATTTTCTCAGTCAAATTCCATTCCTTAGAAAATTACTTTACTGTATATATTTAAACCAGCCTGCTAACAGTCGCTCTCACTGTATTAAAGGCTTTTACTTACATTACATCGGTATCAGCAGTATTTTCTTAGTCAATTCCATTCCTTAGAAAAATAATTTACTGCACATACCTTGTTTGCAGGGTTCCCCGCACGCTATTCCCTTTCTGAAAGTTACCCCACTCCTCAGAATATGCGAGAACAGCCAGTGGATCTTAGTTACTGCCGCTAAGATCATAGAAAACGCAGGCAGATTCTTCTTCCAAATACTGCCTGAGAATAAACACCACACTCCGGTGTCATTTTAAAATAACAAACTTTTGATTGAAGAAATAAACTAAGTATAAAAACACCACAGACCTCTCACAACGTCCTATCTATTAAGTTGCAAGAGAATGACTGAATATGACATGTGAGGGGAGGAGCTATGTAGCAGCTCTGCTTGGGTGATCCTCTTGCAATTTCCTGTTGGGAAGAGAATATATTCCCATAAGTAATGGATGACCCGTGGACTGAATACACTTAACAAGAGAAAACCTGGATTAATTGAAAAGCAAGTCGCTTATGTAGTAAAATCGCCACTCCCCTGGCTTTTTTGGTAAAGGGGGCTGATTCAATGTGAGAATAGTGCTTGGAGGTAAGTTTGAGGGGCTCGTTCACTAGCCAGTGTGTTTCCTGAAGGAAAACAACGTCCGGGTTGTAATGCTTCAGTGATCTGAGCAACAGACTGCGTTTGTGAGGGGAGTTAAGGCCTCTGACATTATGGGTTAATAAACGAATGGCAGACATGACCGGTATGAGGGTTGTAAATAATACAAAGGTAATGTGAGTAAGCTATTGAGTAGGGATAAATAGGAGGTGGGGGGGGTTAGGGCAGGTATAGGTAGGGTGGGTTAGACACTAGAAAAGTGTCTGAAGATGTGGTGGAAGTAGTCCACCTCAAAGGAGCCCTAGTGTGGGCTTCAAATTGGGGGGGAGAACACTTAGATAAGGTACAGCGTAAATAAGGGCCGAAATCACCAGCCCCGCTCTACATAAATCAAGTATTTAACCATCACTGAGAAACAATAAACCTTAACTTAAGAAATAGAAAGTAATATAGAAACAATTTTGATAGTGTATATTTGAACATGTGAAGTTGTAACTGGCTAACAGTCCATTACCAACAATAATTTGTCAAGTTACATAGGCTCACTAGGGTAATAAAGAAACGTTCACATAAGGAGTAAGCCTCGACTTGAAATATCAAGAAGCATCCCCAAGAGATCTACCAGTGTCCAGGGGTTGGTGCAACTAAGGGCATTTTAATCTTTGATCTTTCGCTGACCATTCCAGCGCTGAGGCGTGCAGTTTGGGATGAGGAGGTGCTTGTAGTGGAGGAGGTTCTGGCAGGAGATCCCAAGACGTTAGAAGAGAAAGACCTTGAGCAATTATAGTGGCCACAAAAGTTTGGTTGTCCTTCGTAATGATGAGTATTGTGGGATAGCCCCATCTATATTTGATGTTATTTTTACGCAGGGTGGAAGTGACAGGCAGGAACTGCCGCCTTTGCTGGAGAGTGTGGGCCGAGAGGTCAGGAAGGAGCTGTACATCTCGAAATCTCTTGATGAGGGGTGGTTTCTTAAAAGCGGCTTGTATTAACCTGTCTTTGTATAAAAAAACTGTGAAAACAAGCTGTAACATCTCGTGGCTTATCTGGAGCCACCATCCTGGAACGGAGGGCTCTATGAGCTCGCTCCATGGTGCTTGTTAGGCCCTCCGGGGAGCCCACCAACTCACGGAACAAAGCTGGTAGGTATCTTGAAGCTCTGTCGGAGTGACAGACTCAGGGATGCCCCTAAATCTGATGTTATTGCGTCCGAACCTGTCCTCAATATCCGCCATCTTGAATTCCAATTGCGAAATTTGGTCCGCCAGATTTTCTGAGTATGAGAGTAGATTAGATTGATCCACAGCAATATCATCCTGCTTTTGCTCCAGAGCGTCCACTCTCTCTCCAATTTCAGAGATCTCATTCTTGAGTTCGGCAGAGCTGCGCTGTATCTCTGGAGTTATAGATTTAGTCTGCATAGCCAACATTTTTTTCAGCGTAGATTCAGTAATGAAGTGTTGGGAGGTAGTAGCAGAATGGATGCTAGATTGCGACTCCTCGTCCTGAGAATCGGGATCACTTAGTTCCCTTGGAGACTCCATGTTTGGTCCTTTGGTTGGCTGTGTGAAGTGGTCGTATACTGTCTTCTTTGACACAGGCATAGACCTGGGGTGCTTCCTGGCTGAATGAGGCATTTGGGCGGGCCCTAAACTCTAATCAGGGCAATATGGAGGAGACCCTACAACTCTTTTTCTTAGAACATATCATAGTTTGATAGAGAAAGGAGTCGATCATAAAATTCTTAATAAAAATGAAAAAATGTTTTTGAAAGTCAGTAATCCCAGCATAGCACACTATTATCACTTACCAAAAATTCATAAAAGTCTAATAAATCCTCCAGGCCGTCCCATCATTGCAGGAATTGAAAATTTGACCAACAAATTTATCCTACTATGTAGACCTTCATTTACAAAAATATGTTTTGGGATTACCATCATACATTAGAGACAGTACAGATTTGTTGAATAAATTAAAAAACTTTTCTAACACAGATCATCTTATTTGGATCACCTGTGATGTCAGCGCACTCTATTTGAATATTGCACACAACTTAGGTGTACAAGCCATTTCTCTTATTCTAAACTGTGATCATTACATGCCAGCCATTCAGAAGAAATTTATTCTAGAGAGTATTGAATACATTCTGGGGCATAATTATTTTATGTACCAGGATGTCTTCTATTTACATTTTTGTGGAAACTTACATCTACAATTCCTCAGCTGGGGCGAGTCTGGTGTTCTATGGCCGTTACATTGACAATCTCATCTTCTTTTGGAGGGGTGATCATATATCAGCCCTTTCTTTCATTGCTTCCTTAAATCAGAATGAAATGGGTCTCTCTTTTACAGCGACTATACAGGATAAATCAATAGATTTTTTGGATTTGACTTTAAGTTGGGATGATGAAGGAAATTTCTGTTCTAAAACTTTTTTCAAAAAAGGTGACAGCAATAGCTATTTAAATTATACGAGTAACCATCATAGAAGTTGGCTGTCCAATATACCTTATAGTCAATTCGAAAGAATTAGACGCAATTGTACAAACTCTGATACTTTTGAACAGCAATGTCTCATTATATATGAGAGATTTGTAGACAAAGGTTACCCCAAAAACCTACTTGATCATTGTCTGAATAAAGCCAGACTTCTTGATAGAGATATACTATTAAATAAGAAAACAAATAAGAACAAAAATGAGCAGGACTTTACTGATCCAATGTTCATCACCCAATATAATAACAATTACAAACAAATCTGTCAAATCATTAACAAACACCTGCACATCGTGCGCAGAGACCCTATTCAAAAAACAAAATTTATGCTTACCTGATAAATTCCTTTCTCCTGTAGTGTAGTCAGTCCACGGGTCATCCATTACTTATGGGATCATAACTCCTCCCTAACAGGAAGTGCAAGAGGATCACCCAAGCAGAGCTGCTATATAGCTCCTCCCCTCTACGTCATACCCAGTCATTCGACCGAAAACCAAACGAGAAAGGAGAAACTATAGGGTGCAGTGGTGACTGGAGTATAATTAAAAATTTAGACCTGCCATAAAAAACAGGGCGGGCCGTGGACTGACTACACTACAGGAGAAAGGAATTTATCAGGTAAGCATAAATTTTGTTTTCTCCTGTTAAGTGTAGTCAGTCCACGGGTCATCCATTACTTATGGGATACCAATACCAAAGCTAAAAGTACACGGATGACGGGAGGGACAGGCAGGCTCTTTATACGGAAGGAACCACTGCCTGAAGAACCTTTCTCCCAAAAACAGCCTCCGAAGAAGCAAAAGTGTCAAATTTGTAAAATTTGGAAAAAGTGTGAAGTGAAGACCAAGTTGCAGCCTTGCAAATCTGTTCAACAGAGGCCTCATTCTTAAAGGCCCAAGTGGAAGCCACAGCTCTGGTAGAATGAGCTGTAATTCTTTCAGGAGGCTGCTGTCCAGCAGTCTCATAGGCTAAACGTATTATGCTACGAAGCCAGAAGGAGAGAGAGGTAGCCGAAGCCTTTTGACCTCTCCTCTGTCCAGAATAAACGACAAACAGGGAAGAAGTTTGTCGAAAATCTTTAGTTGCCTGCAAATAAAATTTCAGGGCACGGACAACGTCCAGATTGTGCAGAAGTCGTTCCTTCTTTGAGGAAGGGTTAGGGCACAGTGATGGAACAACAATCTCTTGATTGATATTCCTGTTAGTAACGACCTTAGGTAAGAACCCAGGTTTAGTACGCAGAACTACCTTGTCTGAATGGAAAATCAGATAAGGGGAATCACAATGTAAGGCCGATAACTCAGAGACTCTTCGAGCCGAGGAAATAGCCATTAAAAACAGAACTTTCCAAGATAACAGCTTGATATCAATGGAATGAAGGGGTTCAAACGGAACACCCTGTAAAACGTTAAGAACTAAGTTTAAGCTCCATGGCGGAGCAACAGTTTTAAACACAGGCTTAATCCTGGCCAAAGCCTGACAAAAAGCCTGAACGTCTGGAACTTCTGACAGACGTTTGTGTAAAAGGATGGACAAAGCTGAGATCTGTCCCTTTAACGAACTAGCGGATAAACCCTTTTCTAAACCTTCTTGTAGAAAAGACAATATCCTAGGAATCTTAACCTTACTCCATGAGTAACTCTTGGATTCGCACCAATGCAAGTATTTGCGCCATATTTTATGGTAAATTTTCCAAGTAACAGGCTTCCTAGCCTGTATTAAGGTATCAATCACTGACTCCGAGAATCCACGCTTTGATAGAATCAAGCGTTCAATCTCCATGCAGTCAGCCTCAGAGAAATTAGATTTGGATGTTTGAAAGGACCCTGCACCAGAAGGTCCTGTCTCAGAGGTAGAGACCATGGTGGACAGGACATGTCCACTAGGTCTGCATACCAGGTCCTGCGTGGCCACGCAGGCGCTATTAGAATCACAGATGCTCCCTCCTGTTTGATCCTGGCAACCAATCGAGGAAGCATCGGGAAGGGTGGAAACACATAAGCCATGTTGAAGGCCCAAGGTGCTGTCAGAGCATCTATCAGAACTGCTCCCGGGTCTCTGGACCTGGATCCGTAACAAGGAAGTTTGGCGTTCTGGCGAGACGCCATGAGATCCAGATCTGGTCTGCCCCAACGCCTTAGTATTTGGGCAAAGACCTCCGGATGAAGTTCCCACTCCCCCGGATGAAAAGTCTGGCGACTTAGAAAATCCGCTTCCCAGTTCTCCACGCCTGGGATGTGGATCGCTGATAGGTGGCAAGAGTGAGACTCTGCCCAGTGAATTATCTTTGTGACTTCCATCATCGCTAGGGAACTTCTTGTCCCTCCCTGATGGTTGATGTAAGCCACAGTCGTGATGTTGTCCGACTGAAACCTGATGAACCTCAGAGTTGCTAACTGAGGCCAAGCCAGAAGGGCATTGGAAACTGCTCTTAATTCCAGAATATTTATGGGAAGGAGACTCTCCTCCTGAGCCCATGATCCCTGAGTCTTCAGGGAGTTCCAGACAGCGCCCCAACCTATCAGGCTGGCGTCTGTTGTCACAATCGTCCAATCTGGCCTGCTGAAGGGCATCCCCTTGGACAGATGTGGCCGAGAGAGACACCATAGAAGAGAATTTCTGGTCTCTTGATCCAGATTCAGCATAGGGGACAAATCTGAGTAATCCCCATTCCACTGACTTAGCATGCACAATTGCAGTGGTCTGAGATGCAGGCGTGCAAAGGGAACTATGTCCATTGCCGCTACCATTAAGCCGATTACCTCCATGCATTGAGCCACTGACGGGTGTGGAATGGAATGTAGGACACGGCAAGCATTTAGAAGCTTTGTTAACCTGTCTTCTGTCAGGTAAATTTTCATTTCTACAGAATCTATAAGAGTCCCTAAAAAGGGAACTCTTGTGAGTGGCAATAGAGAACTCTTTTCTTCATTCACTTTCCACCCATGTGACCTTAGAAATGCCAGTACAAACTCTGTATGAGACTTGGCAGTTTGGAAACTTGACGCTTGTATCAGAATGTCGTCTAGGTACGGAGCTACCGATATTCCTCGCGGTCTTAGTACCGCCAGAAGAGAACCCAGAACCTTTGTAAAGATTCTTGGGGCAGTAGCTAACCCGAAGGGAAGAGCTACAAACTGGTAATGCCTGTCTAGGAAGGCAAACCTTAGGTACCGGTAATGATCTTTGTGAATCGGTATGTGAAGGTAGGCATCCTTTAAATCCACTGTGGTCATGTACTGACCCTTTTGGATCATGGGTAAGATTGTCCGAATAGTTTCCATTTTGAACGATGGAACTCTTAGGAATTTGTTTAGGATCTTTAAAACCAAGATTGGTCTGAAGGTTCCTTCTTTCTTGGGAACCACAAACAGATTTGAGTAAAACCCTTGTCCGTGTTCCGACCGCGGAACCGGGTGGATCACTCCCATTAGTAAAAGGTCTTGTACACAGCGTAGAAACGCCTCTTTCTTTATCTGGTTTGTTGACAACCTTGAAAGATGAAATCTCCCTTTTGGAGGAGAAGCTTTGAAGTCCAGAAGATATCCCTGAGATATGATCTCTAACGCCCAGGGATCCTGGACATCTCTTGCCCAAGCCTGGGCGAAGAGAGAAAGTCTGCCCCCTACTAGATCCGTTTCCGGATTGGGGGCCCTCACTTCATGCTGTCTTAGGGGCAGCAGCAGGTTTTCTGGCCTGCTTGCCCTTGTTCCAGGTCTGGTTAGGTTTCCAGCCCTGTCTGAAGCGAGCAACAGTTCCTTCCTGTTTTGGAGCGGAGGAAGTTGATGCTGCTCCTGCCTTGAAGTTACAAAAGGCACGAAAATTAGACTGTCTAGCCCTTGGTTTGGCTCTGTCTTGAGGCAGGGCATGGCCCTTACCTCCGGTAATGTCAGCGATAATTTCTTTCAAACCGGGCCCGAATAATGTCTGCCCTTTGAAAGGTATGTTAAGCAATTTAGATTTAGAAGTCACATCGGCTGACCAGGATTTTAGCCACAGCGCTCTGCGCGCCTGAATGGCGAATCCGGAATTCTTAGCCGTAAGCTTAGTTAGATGTACTACGGCATCAGAAATAAATGAATTAGCTAGCTTAAGGGCTTTAAGCTTGTTTGTAATCTCATCCAATGGAGCTGTGTCAAGGGTCTCTTCCAGAGACTCAAACCAGAATGCCGCCGCAGCCGTGACAGGCGCAATGCATGCGAGGGGTTGTAATATAAAACCTTGTTGAGTAAACATTTTCTTAAGGTAACCCTCTAACTTTTTATCCATTGGATCTGAAAAGGCACAGCTATCCTCCACCGGGATAGTGGTACGCTTAGCCAGAGTAGAAACCGCTCCCTCCACCTTAGGGACCGTCTGCCATAAGTCCCGTGTGGTGGCATCTATTGGAAACATTTTTCTAAATATAGGAGGGGGGGAAAAAGGTACACCGGGCCTATCCCACTCCTTAGTAATAATCTCTGTAAGCCTCTTAGGTATAGGAAAGACGTCAGTACACGCCGGTACCGCATAGTATCTATCCAGCCTACATAATTTCTCTGGGATTGCAACCGTGTTACAATCATTCAGAGCCGCTAATACCTCCCCTAATAATACACGGAGGTTCTCAAGTTTAAATTTAAAATTTGAAATGTCTGAGTCCAGTCTATTTGGATCAGATCCGTCACCTACAAAATGAAGCTCTCCGTCTTCATGCTCTGCCACTTGTGACGCAGTATCAGACATGGCTCTAACATTATCAGCGTACTCTGTTCTCACCCCAGAGTGGTCGCGTTTACCTCTAAGTTCTGGCAATTTAGATAAAACTTCAGTCATAACATTAGCCATGTCTTGTAAAGTGATTTGTAATGGCCGCCCTGATGTACTTGGCGTCACAATATCACGCACCTCCTGAGCGGGAGGTGCAGGTACTGACACGTGAGGAGAGTTAGTCGGCATAACTTTCCCCTCGTTGTCTGGTGAAATTTTCTTGACATGTACAGATTGGCTTTTATTTAAAGTAGCATCAATGCAATTAGTACATAAATTTCTATTGGGCTCCACATTGGACTTTGAACATATTGCACAAAGAGATTCCTCTGTGTCAGACATGTTTAAACAAACTAGCAATTAGACTAGCAAGCTTGGAAAATACTTTTCAAAACAATTTTCAAACAATATAAAAAACGTTACTGTGCCTTTAAGAAGCACACAAAAACTGTCACAGTTGAAATAACAATGAACCGGATTAGTTATAGAAACCAAATTTTTACAGTAAATGTATTAATTTAGCAAAGGATTGCACCCACTAGCAAATGGATGATTAACCCCTTAATACTAAAAAAACGGATAACAATAAAATATATACGTTTTTATCACAGTCAAAGCACAGTATCACAGGTCTGCTGTGAGTGATTACCTCCCTCAAAACTAGTTTTGGAGACCCCTGAGCTCTGAAGAGACGTCCTGGATCATGCAGGGAGAACAAGGAAAACTTGTGACTGAATTTCTACTGCGTAGAAAAGCGCCAAAATAGGCCCCTCCCACTCATAATACAACAGTGGGGAAGCTCAATAAACTGATTTTATTTAAAACAAACGATAGCCAAGTGGAAATTAATGCCCATAAAATTTTTCACCAAGTACCTCAGAGCTAAAAACGATTAACAAGCCAGTAAACGTTTTAAATATAAATACATGAAGTTATAAAAAAGCCTGTTGCTAGTTGCTTTTACTGCAGAAAGGCTATAAGTTATATGTGTACAGTATTTTCTTAGTGAAGTGCCATTCCCCAGAAATACTTCAGTGCCAACATACATACATAACAGCCTGATACCAGTTGCTACTACTGCATTTAAGGCTGTACTTACATTTTATCGGTATTAGCAGTATTTTCTCAGTCAATTCCATTCCTCAGAAAATAATATACTGCAACATACCTCTTTGCTGTCCCCTGTTCTGAAGTTACCTCGCTCCTCAGAATGGCCGAGAACAGCAAATGGATCTTAGTTACGTCCGCTAAGATCATACACAAACTCAGGTAGATTCTTCTTCTAATGCTGCCTGAGAAAAAACAACACACTCCGGTGCCGTTTAAAATAACAAACTTTTGATTGAAGAAATAAAAAACTAAGTTTTAATAACCACTGTCCTCTCACACATCCTATCTATTAGTTAGGTGCAAGAGAATGACTGGGTATGACGTAGAGGGGAGGAGCTATATAGCAGCTCTGCTTGGGTGATCCTCTTGCACTTCCTGTTAGGGAAGTAATGGATGACCCGTGGACTGACTACACTTAACAGGAGAAAACTATATTAGGTGAACACCCTAAAATTGTGTACACCAGGGCACCAACACTCAGAGGTAAATTAGCACCTAGTAAAAAAGTTAAACATAAACATTCCAATCTTAAACCCAAAAAACAAAAAGAATTCTTGGGACACTTGGGTGTTTTCAAGTGTGGCCAAAAGAGATGTAACACTTGCAAATATATAATAATATCAGGGAAGAAAACATTTAAATCTTTCTCCAATGGAGAGGTATTTGAAATTTCTAGATTCTTCAACTGCAATTCGAGTTTTGTGGTCTATGTTCTGGAATGTATTTGTGGGGTCCAGTACGCAGGCCGCACCTCTAGAAAAGCTAGGGTACGTTGGGGTGAACATTGGCGCAATTGTAAAAATTGTAAGAAAAGCAAAATTAAACACAGTATACCAGAGCATTGCCTTACTAAACAGAACGGCAATCCAGATATCTTTAAATTTTACCCTATAGATTATATTCCTCCATACACATGTAGGCGCGGCTTGTAAAGGAACGTCTATATTAGATAATACTCAAAATCAGCTTGTGTATATAAAAGGGCAGTATACACTCCAAAGGCTCATTGTCCATCAAGTCCATCAGCAATTTAGACCATATATGACTTCTCTAAATCTTAGTTCTTGACTTATTTGAATTGCCACTCTGTATTTAGATTAAAATAATTAGAGGTATTACTAGATATACAAATATGCAATTTTGTCAGTATTGATAACATGTATTATACTTATGGTTTTTTATTGGGAAAATTATTGGTAATTATTTACGTACCCATATTTATATAAATATATGTATTTACATTTTATAACAATAATACTTGACGTTATTTATTTACTCATTGATGTTAATGATAAGACGCTATCTATTTATCATCTATTAATGACATGAATTTGTATTTCAATGCATGTTTGTATTCTTTTGGATTCTTACATCTTATAATTATAAGTATAGTATGAATGTATTTTTATATATATATTTATATTTTCATTTGTTCTCCAGTTCCATAGCCGATTTATGTATATGCTTAACTTTTTCCATCTTGACACTTATTATTTGTAAATCAATGTTGATATGCAATTATATGTGTGAGTGGGCGTGAATAGTGGTCAACTCCAGGTGAAGTTTTTACCCTATCAGGTTGCTTTATGACACATATAAGGCTCATGGGAACTTCTGACTGTAGCTACGATTACGGCCAGCAGAGCCGAAACGCGTCAGCGTACAGTCCCTGGAGTGGACACTTTCCTCCCAATGAGCCTTTGGAGTGTATATTGCCCTTTTATATACACAAGCTGATTTTAAGTATTATCTAATAAAGACGTTCCTTTACAAGCCGTGCCTACATGTGCACCTTGATTTGTGGTTGTTGGTTGCTGTTAAGAAACGAAGGATTGCACTGCAGCGTTCGGCTGTTCCCTGGCCTTTGGTTACGCCACCCACCTCAGAAGATCTTCCAATCAGACGCTAAGAATATCGGACATAGCAGATGACGTCGACACGCTGAACAGTGAGTGAGCCAGGAGGGGTGAAAATTCGACTACGCTTCAGGTAAAGCTGGTGTATAACCGGACTGAATGTGTTTTAGAAAGGTCATTGCACCCCCTGTGGACAGGTCACGACACATATGTTCATTTGAGGCTTTTATGGTGCATAATATCTGCCCGAACGATGGAATAGAGTGAATGAGGTGGGTGTGCTATGGAGACCTGAAGATTTGATATGTTACATCTTCATACTACTTACGATCTTGCATTTCTGCTATAAAGATTTAAAGATTCACAGGTCATACATAACTTGTTTAAGTCTGCAAGTGCCGTCTCAAATTTGAATCTATATTCCTCCATACACAGATTATAACAGACTGATCCAACTTAGACAGCGAGAGACCTTTTGGATACATACATTGTACACTCTGTTTCCATCAGGTCTCAACTCCAAATTAGATTTGGCAGCATTTAACCAATCATTATGTTTTTCCTCCTTTTTTGGGACGCGACTCACTGTTCATATTAAGATTTAATCATTACTCTAACTCATCTTCTTTACATTTTATGCCTACATCCATACATTACATTTTACCTTTGATATTCTTCTTTCTCCTCACGGTTTTTCATGTGTATATCAACACATATCCCAGATTTCATCAAAACAATATTGCGATATGCAATGATGCTACAAAAATATCTTTTCCATACATATCTCCCTCCAAACACTTATACACATTCACATACATAGCTTCTCATTAGACTCATTTGGTCATTATTGCAAGTATAGTTATACATTCAGTTTTCAGTTTTTTACAAGAACATTATGCTCCTCATATCTTATTTATATCATGGTATCCCTCCTTCTCAATTTTTCAAGTTCTACTTTATCTTTACATAGTTAAAATTGGCCAAATATTAAAGGACCAATCAACACATTAGATTTGCATAATCAACAAATGCAAGATAACAAGGCAATGCAATAGCACTTAGTCTGAACTTCAAATGAGTAGTAGATCTTTTTATAACAAATTTCAAAGTTATGTATATTTCCACTCCCCTTGTACCATGTGATAGCAATCAGCCAATCACAAATGCATATACGTATAGTCTGTGAATTCTTGCACATGCTCAGTAGGAACTGATGACTCAAAAATTGTAAATATAAAAGACTGTGCACATTTTTTTTAATGGAAGTAAATTGGAAAGTTGTTTAAAATTACATGCTGTATCTGAATCATGAAAATGTAATATTACCTGAGTGTCCCTTTAAGTATTTTCATTATGTCATTCTAAAAAAACACCCTCTATTAGTCTGGAATTTCATACTCCATTTTTGCATACCAATTTATGAATGAAGTAATCGTAATAGTTAAAGGGACACTGAACCCAAATTTTTTCTTTGTGATTCAGATAGAGCATGACATTTTAAGCAACTTTCTAATTTACTCCTATTATCAAATTGTCTTCATTCTCTTGGTATCTTTATTTGAAATGCAAGAATGTAAGTTTAGATGCCGGCCCATTTTTAGTGAACAACCTGGGTTGTCCATTCTGATTGGTGGATAAATTCATCCACCAATAAAAAAGTGTTGTCCATAGTTCTGAACCAAAAAAAAGCTTAGATGCCTTATTTTTCAAATAAAGATAGCAAGAGAACGAAGAAAATTTGACAACAGGAGTAAATTAGAAATGAGCTTAAAATTTCATGCTCTATCTGAATCACGGAAGAAAAAAATTGGGTTCAGTGTCCCTTTAATATATTTTCAAGTACAATACTTTTAGGTTCTCAAGATTTTTCAACCAACGACAAACTAAACTAATTTATACCTTTTTTTTCATTTATCCGTCTTTTCATCATTTATTTGACCTTTTTTTCATTTTTTTACCAATTTTTGCTTATAAAACCAAATTTTTAGTTGATTCATCCCTTTAGTAATTATTAGCGTAATAGCGTATATATTTTTTTACAGTAGTTTATTGTCAGTCTCCGTTTGCGTCATTCCAATTCTTGTTCCCTATTCAGGTTTTAACAAATAACTTTTATTATAATTAGCTAGATGATATGTATTGTCGTTTTTTAAGGAAACTCTCTTTGAGCTATCTGTTTATTGAATCAATACTCAGGGATCAACTTTTATAAATTTACGTGGCTTTTTTAATGTTGTCTAATACCAAGCTAATATGTTCCAATTGCCAAGCACTTCATTTACTACAATGTATTAATTTTGTTATAAACGTAGCGATTTGACTATGTCTTGTCCAATTATATTTGCTGCTCCCTGTTTTAAGCCTCACAGCAGGCATTGTTTTTGTAATTAACTTGATGAAACGGCCAGGAGCTTGCAGCCGAGAAACGCGTTTTAAGCTCAAAATAAAATACCATTTGATTTTATCTTGACTTTTTTGCAGTATTCTGTTTCCAGCTTTCTCCAGCTTTTATCCTATGTTGTCAACACTGTTGCCGATATTTTATCAGTAGCCAGAAGCAATTTATCTACCAGAAGCAATTTGCATTTACCATTTGCAAACAGAGGGACTCCTGATCGTCGACTGTGGAGAACTGACAGCTGGATCCTAGACAGATTAAAGTATTCCTACCTCAGCGTACTGACTGCTGTAAACGTCAGCCTGCTCGTTTGCACTTCTTTAACAAGAGTGCCAATTTCCTTGTGAGTATTATTTCACATGCTAACCGTCATTGTACCATACAACTGTTCAGAGTTATCCACACCATGAGGCGCTTTCTTTCTTTCTTTCTCTACCAATATGGAGGAGGACTGCAACACTTACAAAGATCACAAGATATGCACCACTGTTGAGGTTACATAGAAACATAGATATTGACGGCAGATAAGAGCCATAGGCCCAGCAAGTCTGCCCCACCTTACCTAACAGTATAAACTTATCTAGTTCGTAGGATAGCCCTATGCTTGTCCCATGCATTTTTAAAGTCCCCCACAGTGTTTGTTGCTACTACCTCTTGAGGAAGTTTATTCCATAAATCAATCACTCTTTCTGTAAAGAAGTGCTTCCTCAAATTACTCCTGAATCTACTACCCTTTAGCTTGAGCTCATGACCCCTTGTTCTTGAAGGTTAGATCTACAAATACACATAGCAGGCATTACACATATACCTTTAGAGCGGGGCTTGGTGGCATCCTACAGGAAACACCATCACATTTTGGGTATTTTTGTGAAGTCACCCTCTAGGGTTAACAAACAAAACAACTTGGACAGGACACAGGTATGCTCCCTCTCTCCAGGGATCGTGGGGTACTTCCTCTACCGAGGGGGGAAAGGGGAGGTAACCCACCTAGACAAGCTAGGTGGGAAAGGGGGAGGAGAGGGGGCGAAACTGCACAGGTTGCCTCTAAAGATTTTAAGAATCTTACAAAATATTGCAGTAGCACACTATGGCCTTCACACAGAAGCTGTAGGTGCTCCTAGGGGATACGACCCGAAGGAAGGGGGAAAAGGGTAGTGGGAAGTGACCAGCTCAGACAAGCTGAGCCGGAAAGGGAAAGTCTCGAGGGGATTCAACTAATCTCAGTACCCAATGCAATATTTCAGTACAAACAAGTCAAGTACCTAGTATAGGACTAAAACCCTGTAGAAAGAAAAGTTAAGGTTAAGTAAATAATGACACTACACTTTGGGTTAGTTTCCCCAAAGACAACCAAGCTGATGCAGCAGCCACAAAGGATTACAGATGAAATTTAAGGGCCAGACTGGGTCTGGGGACACAGGGCCAGAAGCCACCCCTGGGGGTTCCAGGAAGAGTTACGGAAGCTAGTAATAAAACTTGAATGGTAGCAACAAGAGTCACCTCTGAAGAATCTGACAATGGGGCAGATATAAATGAGAGCCTTTAGGCTACCCTAATGGAGACAGAGGGGGTCCAAGTCAGGAATATGCCCAAGGCCATGGCCTCTCTTCCTATAGGATGGGGATAGCTATGTCTTCCGTGTAAATATGGGCTAGGTAAAAGATGAGAGAAATGCTCCCCCGTGGGGCCCAGTATGATTGGGGAGAAAGATGGAGTCCAGGTAGGCACTATATGTTTCTTGATGCCCAGTTCAGAGGACTAGGCCCATATACAAATATACCCAGAGGCACAACTACTTCTCGGGGGAAATGTGATAGGAGATCCAGCAAAAGTAATGATATGTACTCTGAGTATCAGACCAGATCACAAGGTGGGATGTAACAGATATGATGGTAAATCTAGGGCCTCAGATTCAATTATGCAAGGTGTCTGTGTTTCTGTTAGGGGCTGTTGTGTCTTAATATATATGTGGGAGCTAGTATACAGGTGGAGCTGTGTGAAAAGGTGAGGCAGTTATCTTACCCCCTTAATCCATGTGACCAACAGTGTCCACTGTCATGGCGGTCAGGAGACTCCTCAGGTGAAAAGAGTCGGCTTAAGACCGTCCCCTGCAGCAGGTATTGTAGGGACAATGAGGCCATACTCACTCTGAAGGGATTAGCCAAACTCCTCAGCGTCAGGTCCTCCGTCGCTGTACAGATGAATGTAGGCCCAAGTTGGCGGCCGTTCGCGCCACTCCGGGCACTCTTCAAGATTCTCCCTCAACGTCTCGATCTTCACGCTGTCTCCCCTTTGTGGCTTCAGACGTCAGCCTCTCCTGGGTTCAAATCAGCTGTACCATCTGACAGCTTCGGGAGCGTGGGTAGCACAAAGCCTCTCGGAGCACCTAAACAGCCCTCAATCCGGCACCTCCATCTCTGATTGCCTAGTTAGCCACTCCGGAGCGGAGCCCCGACCCTCCGGAGCAGGGAACACTGATGTTAGGCGGGAATGGATTAGTGGCGGTAGGAAAGTCCTCGTCTTGAAACCGGTGAGCACTTGTGGATCACGGGGGAAAAGGCACCTCAGGTTCTAGAGCCCAGTCCAGCACTCGAGTCTCAGATTGTCTTCTTAGTCTCCGGAATCCCCTGCAGTCGCACCTAAGGCAACTACTTCAGGCGGAGGCTGGTGGTATGAACTCTGTGCGGTAAACTCTGCAATCACAGCCAAAAGTTTCCTAGATGCTTCTCTCTGCTAATAATAGCTCTTAGAGCGAAAATTTTGATTCTAAAAGCAGTCAGTTTGTGATTCCTAGAGCAGAGCTGTTAAGGAACAAGTCTGATCGATATGGCGGTTAACTCCGCCCCTTGTAGACAGTGGTTTTAAATCAGATCTTATTGGTATATATTTCTAATCTGCAATTCACTTTTATCTTTGAGACCAAATTTGTCAAAGTCATCCCAGACCGATAGATGTGGCCAACTAGAGCATGTAATTGTGACAGTCACTTTACAATTACTGGTATCGAACAGGTCTCTATGAGCAGGATAGGAGGCTGTTACCTTTGCTACTATGTAAATGTAACAAATTAAGTATTGCTTTGTTATACAGTTGTTCTCCTGCAGAAGCCATGAGGATAAAGGGTAGAGTTTATCATACCCTATAAATATGTGCACATTCTATGACATTGAATAAGGATGTGACAATACCCGATTCCAGCCATACTGAAACACCCTCACAATTTCCGATCCTCCACCAAATAGTAGAAGAATGAGGCAGCCTTCAAGGACTTAGAAATTAGCATATGAGCCTATCTAGGTTTAGCTTTCAACAAAGAATTACCAAGAGAACAAAGCAAATGTGATACTAAAAGTAAATTGGAAAAGTTTAAATTTTGAGTAGACTGTCCCTCTAAAAACATGCAAGAATATTAAGGAGCCAGTCACGTTTTTATGAGTCAAGGAAGTGCATTTTATATAGGTAAATATTCCCTCTATTAGGAGGAGGACAGGAACCCACACAAGAGCTTTAATCCCTCCCACCTCTTCTCAGTTTAATGTATAGCTGAGCAGAGAAATTGAAAACAGCTGGGCCTATGGACTCATCAGCCATAAATAAATTATAAAGTAAGCATACATTTTGTTTTCTTTCATATATAAGAGTTCATAGGAACTCCATAACAGGTGGTATTTAATACAGATTTAATACAGAAGCTTTCCATGTTAAGGAAAGGGAGGTACAGAATAAACCAATTCCTATTTGTCGGACCCTGTGGACTGAAGGAGTTTCCTGCCAAAAGCCCATTCCCCCCCCCAAAAAAACAACAACTTCCAAACAGAAAATCTTTTTAAAGAATGTGAGCAAAGACGACATGTTACATCTTTGCAAACCCTCTACAATGATGCATCATTTATGACGGCATAGGAATCTGCAATTAAACTGGAAAAATGAGCCGAGATAAGCCTAGAAGGAGATTTCCCTGTCAACAGAAAGATCTCAGAATCTCTTGATTGAACCAAGAGCTAAGGCTACCAGGAGCCTCCTTGCCTGTACAGAAAACAGAATAGAAAACAAACAAACTGAACTTTGTTTGGATCTTCAGTAATGTAAGGAAATATTTAACTCTAAAGAATCCAAAGAGGAATAACAATTTCTTGTTGAAATATTCAGTAGAAACAATGTTGGCGAAAATTATACTGGTAAGAAGAACCTTATCCTTATGAAAAAAACCAGAAAAAAGGAAAAGCACAGGAAAGCAGAGAATTTGTTAATTCTTATAGCTGAAATAAAGAAAATAGAAACTGTCAGAAAAAAATATTCAAATCTATGGAGAACATAGAATCAAAGGAGGACCTTTGAGAACAGAAAAACTAAATACAATTCCATTGAGGGAAAATAAGACTAACAACTTACTGACAGCATGCCAAGGTGAACTCTTTGCATAAATGTAATGCAATTGTAAATAAAAGCCTTTGACACTTATGAAAAGCTTGTAATTATACTTCAGTATACCATAGTAACATCTGAAAAAAAAAGTTCTTAAAACACTGAAGCAGCAGACTTTGTTGGCCAGGACTGTAGATGGGTTTTTTTCCTGATAAAAAATGGCTTACCTGCCTCAAACAGCCCTTCACTGGGCTTACCAGCAAGATGTCAGATGCAGTATCCAGTAGAGAGCCCATCCAGTGCTTGTACGAGTACAACAGAGGATTTTAGCCTCCACAGAGTGAGGCTAAGGGATATATCCCTGCGATGCCTGAGACTAGTTATGGCTGAAATCCCTAGGGAGATACTGCACACATAACAGGGTATTCATATGTCCCTGTATCATTCAGTGTACTGAAAATCTCTTCTGTACTCTTTCGGAATGATCTGTCTCAGGGATAAATGGTCTCACATTGATCTTAACTCCCAAATAATAATCCATAAACAAGTAGCTAGAACACCTACATTCTCAACCTATTCCTATCGACTTAAAAAAATAAATGTTTATTGTTAACCCTTACCCTTTCCCCAGTTTTGCATAACCAACACGGTTATATTAATATAATTTTTACCTTTGTCATTACATTTTATCTAACCTTCTCTCAGTGCTAATTACAAACTTACATTTCAGCCAATTAGTGCTGCTTCATAAATTGAGCACAATGTTATCTATATGGCTCACATGAACTAGCACTGGTTATGAAAAGCTGAAACAATGTACTGAGATAAGACGCGACCTGCAGAGGCTTATAAACAGAAATTTAGAGGTTTAAATGTTATAAAGTATATTGATATAACAATGTTGGTTGTGCAAAGCAAGGAAATGGGTAGTAAAGGTGTTATCTAATTTTTTAAAAAAATATCAAAAATCAAGTAGACTGTCCCTTTAAATGCCAGGGATACATTTTCAGTAGGTGTGGCTTCTTGGCCGCCAGAATTTGTTAAGCATTAATTATTATATCATGTTAAAATCTACACAATTATTGAGAGGAACGAAGAGGAAAATGAGAAGTTTAAAAAGTAAGAAAAATCGTTTAACACTGGAATATGGACATTTGTTAGTATAACCTTGAAACATTTTAATTATGGTTGTATAGGTTTTCTATACACACACACATACACATTATATATATATATATATATATATATATATATATATATATATATATATATATATATACACACACACACACACACATATATATATATATATACACACATACATTATATATATATATATATATATATATATATAGTAATCTGCAACATAGGACTGCACTCACTGGATTTATGTAAAAAACTCTTTAATTAGGTAACGTTTCGGAGCACGCAGGCCCCTTCCTCAGACCAGTACAAACCATGCAACTAAACACTGTGTCTTATAAACATATTATGTAAAAAATGTAATGTAATGTAAAAAATGTTCAGTTCAGTCTGAATTGACTCCACACATAGTTGAACCCTAGGGCTGATTTACTGAGTAATAGGCTACTGAGATTTACACAGCCTTTACACAGCCTTCTGCAGTTCTATGGATTACTATTGGATTATTTTGGCTATTAACACTACAGGGGATGAAGCCTCTGGTCATACACTTT
>NC_069501.1:199532153-199612153 GCF_027579735.1 Bombina bombina | reverse complement strand
AGAGCCACAAGCAGTTAACCCCAGACAGGTCTGGGTGCAAGAACCATAGGGAAAATTACAAAACAAATTAATACAACACACAGAGAAAACCCAGCACTCACTTGCAAGCTCTCAGCTAAGATTTAAAAGCAAAACTGGAAAGGTTAGTCACCGCATCTGGCCAAATGGGACAAGCTCAGGTACCACGTCAAGGTCCCCTCCAATACCTGAGACCCTAAAACAGCCACACAATGCAAGCTTTCAAATCCAAACAAACTGAAAACAAAAAAAGGGTGCACAGGAATATGTAATCACCCTAGACATATACAAAACACGGAAGGGAACTGCACTCTCATACCGGACCGGGTACACATCCTATAACCCTGCAACATGCTCAGCCCTGGGTGCCACTGGCACTCACAGGAAGCTGTGCTGTCCCCAGAGCCACAAGCAGTTAACCCCTATGGTTCTTGCACCCAGACCTGTCTGGGGTTAACTGCTTGTGGCTCTGGGGACAGCACAGCTTCCTGTGAGTGCCAGTGGCACCCAGGGCTGAGCATGTTGCAGGGTTATAGGATGTGTACCCGGTCCGGTATGAGAGTGCAGTTCCCTTCCGTGTTTTGTATATGTCTAGGGTGATTACATATTCCTGTGCACCCTTTTTTTGTTTTCAGTTTGTTTGGATTTGAAAGCTTGCATTGTGTGGCTGTTTTAGGGTCTCAGGTATTGGAGAGGACCTTGACGTGGTACCTGAGCTTGTCCCATTTGGCCAGATGCGGTGACTAACCTTTCCAGTTTTGCTTTTAAATCTTAGCTGAGAGCTTGCAAGTGAGTGCTGGGTTTTCTCTGTGTGTTTATATATATATATATATATATATATATATATATATACACACACATACATATATACATACACATATATACATACACACACACATATACACTCACATATTTTCGTACTCCCCTACTATGGATGTTTTTTATTCCCAATCAGGCCTTTGTCACATCTATCATTTTTCACTACAGCTCTTTAGCACCTAGGCACTGAATTTTCAAGTTAGAAACACGTTTTCCTAAATGATGAATAAGGAACTATATTAGTACCTATTCATTAAAGATCAGCAACCTACAAATATTATTAAACTACAGAGAATATTAAAGGGACAGTAAACATTAAAAACTTTCATTATTAAGATAGAGCATGTGATTTTAAACAACTTCCCAACACCTTCTATTATCAAATTTGCTTAGGTCTCTTGATAGCCTTTGTTAATAGTAAAGCTAGGTTGGCTAATATGATCTGTCTCTAGTAGTGTAGTGTATCAATGTTGGAAACACTGCTGCCTTGTGCTTACCTAGCATTACTCTTTAATAAGGGATACCAAGAGGGCTAAGCAAAACTGATAACAGTAAATTGGAAACATATTTAAAACGTCATGCTCTATCATTCTGTCATTGACTTGAGCACTAAGAATTGATTATTAATACATTTTTTGGTAAATTTTTAATATTTAGAATGATTTGTAACATTGTTTATCAGACATGACTAAAAGCTGTTTAAACTCTGTATAAATTCCCCTCTAATTGTACACATGGTATTTTTTATTAAACCTGCATAGTTTTTCTTGCTACTTTTGAATGAGGATCCGCTATACAAAACAGCCCTAAGAGTGTCAGCAGCCTGGGTACAGTAAGCTGGAGGATGCAAACTAGGGTGCTACAATTATGGGAGTGCCCTGTATCTGTATTTTGATGAATACCTGATGGAACTACTGATATGCACATGAGGCACCCTCTTGTTTGTCAATATTTGAAGAGCTGTTATTTGTTGTACTTTTGTCTACATGCAATAAATATTTTTTTTCACTAATAAATAATGCAGTGGCTTTTGACTTTTAAGGGTAGTGTTGTGGCCATGTAGCATACTGTACATAATTTGTCACCATATGTAAAATATCTGTATAGTTCAAATACTAACCTTTCAATCTCATACTGGATTTCATCTTCAAATTCTTCAAACTTTCGTTCCTCTTCTTTGTCATCTTTTAATGAGAAAAAAAAATGTTAAAATGGATTGTTGAATCACAGCCATATATTCTTTGTAATTCGTATGATATAAAAACCATAGTGCCTTCATTTAGAAAAGTGGAGAAAATACTTAATAAAAACAAGTGAAATTTATAAGCTACATCAACAACAACAAAAAAAAAAGTGATGCAGAAAATTTAATTTTGAAAAATTGCTTATTTTTGGGAGATGTGTGATTAATTACAACTGTCTTTCAAATGACACGGTGAGTCCACAGGATCATCAATTACTGCTGGGAATATTACTCCTGGCCAGCAGGAGGCGGCAAAGAGCACCACAGCAAAGCTGTTAAGTATCACTTCCCTCCCCACCAACCCCAGTCAGTCATTCTCTTTGCCTCTTGTGCAAGGAGGAGGTGAAGTAATTAGGTGTCCTGATGAAATTCTGCAATCAAGATTTTTTTATTTTGAAGTCAGGGCAGGATTGCTCTGATCTTCCATCACAATTTGGATATAGCTGTACTCCATGTTAGTCTCTTCAGCAGGGCTGTGGTAGCTTTAAAGCAGTTAGGAACTTGTGTGGTGGGCCTCACTGTGTTTTCTTAAGATTGCTGCCCTATCTGTATGCCAGAGTAGGCTTACTTAGTTTATCTCTTTTGCCCTAGGTCTCTGTGAGGAGTGGCTTCCTCTCATACCAGGAGTACTGTCTTTTCTGCCGGACAGCAAATTACACAGGTAAGGGCCAAATTTTTTCCTTGGAGTATCAGGGGACATTGGCACTTTAAGCAGCTCATAGTTCATGCTGCAATATAAAAGGGACGTATAGTTAAATCCTAGTTGGGATCTATATGGGCAGATAGCAGGCACTGGTGAAGTGGGAGATAGCGTATGCTTGGGCAATACAGGGTTAAATACCCGGCACATTGGTGGTTCAGTTTATTTTCTCCTGGCTCCGGTGTAACTAACCGGTTCAAAACTGAGGTCGCAAGAGTAAAAGATTGCGCTTTGAATTTTTGCCGTCTTTTAAGAAATATTTCAAAGATGGCCGCCGGAAATGCTTCTGTGAAGTGAGGAGCTATACAGGGTTAATACCCGTCTCATTGCTGGCTCAGTTTATTTTCTCCTGGCTCAGGTGTAACTAACCGGTTCAGGACTGAGGTCGCCAGAGTAAAAGATTGCGCCTTTGAATTTTTTTACCGTCTTTTAAGAAAAATTTCAAAGATGGCCGCCGGGACAGCTTCTGTCTTCACTAACGGCTAGATTTGGAGTTTGGCGGTAGCCGTGAAAACCAGCGTTAGAGGCTCCTAACGCTGGTTTTAGGCTACCGCCGGTATTTGGAGTCATTCAAAAAAAGGGTCTAACGCTCACTTTTCAGCCGCAACTTTTCCATACCGCAGATCCCCTTACGTCAATTGCGTATCCTATCTTTTCAATGGGATCTTTCTAACTCCGGTATTTAGAGTCGTGTCTGAAGTGAGCGTTAGAAATCTAACGACAAAACTCCAGCCGCAGAAAAAAGTCAGTAGTTAAGAGCTTTCTGGGCTAACGCCGGTTTATAAAGCTCTTAACTACTGTGCTCTAAAGTACACTAACACCCATAAACTACCTATGTACCCCTAAACCGAGGCCCCCCCACATCGCCGACACTCTATTAAATTTTTTTAACCCCTAATCTGCCGACCGCCACCTACGTTATACTTATGTACCCCTAATCTGCTACCCCTAACACCGCCGACCCCTATATTATATTTATTAACCCCTAACCTGCCCCCCACAACGTCGCAGCCAGCTACCTACAATAATTAACCCCTAATCTGCCGACCGCAAAGAGCCGCCACCTACATTAAAGCTATGTCCCCCTAATCTGCTGCCCCTAACACCGCCGACCCCTATATTATATTTATTAACCCCTAATCTGCCCCCCACAACGTCGCCTCCACCTGCCTACACTTATTAACCCCTAATCTGCCGACCGCAAAGCGCCGCTATTATAATATAGTTATTAACCCCTAATCCGCCTCACTAACCCTATAATAAATAGTATTAACCCCTAATCTGCCCTCCCTAACATCGCCGACACCTAACTTCAATTATTAACCCCTAATCTGCCGACTGGAGCTCACCGCTATTCTAATAAATGTATTAACCCCTAAAGCTAAGTCTAACCCTAACACTAACACCCCCCTAAGTTAAATATAATTTTAATCTAACGAAATTAATTAACTCTTATTAAATAAATTATTCCTATTTAAAGCTAAATACTTACCTGTAAAATAAATCCTAATATAGCTACAATATAAATTAGAATTATATTATAGCTATTTTAGGATTAATATTTATTTTACAGGTAACTTTGTATTTATTTTAACCAGGCACAATAGCTATTAAATAGTTAAGAACTATTTAATAGCTAAAATAGTTAAAATAATTACAAATTTACCTGTAAAATAAATCCTAACCTAAGTTACAATTAAACCTAACACTACACTATCAATAAATAAATTAAATAAAAACATAATTTATGCTTACCTGATAAATTCCTTTCTTCTGTAGTGTGATCAGTCCACGGGTCATCATTACTTCTGGGATATTACTCCTCCCCAACAGGAAGTGCAAGAGGATTCACCCAGCAGAGCTGCATATAGCTCCTCCCCTCTACGTCACTCCCAGTCATTCGACCAAGGACCAACGAGAAAGGAAAAGCCAAGGGTGAAGTGGTGACTGGAGTATAAATTAAAAAATATTTACCTGCCTTAAAAACAGGGCGGGCCGTGGACTGATCACACTACAGAAGAAAGGAATTTATCAGGTAAGCATAAATTATGTTTTCTTCTGTTAAGTGTGATCAGTCCACGGGTCATCATTACTTCTGGGATACCAATACCAAAGCAAAAGTACACGGATGACGGGAGGGATAGGCAGGCTCTTTATACAGAAGGAACCACTGCCTGAAGAACCTTTCTCCCAAAAATAGCCTCCGATGAAGCAAAAGTGTCAAATTTGTAAAATTTGGAAAAAGTATGAAGCGAAGACCAAGTTGCAGCCTTGCAAATCTGCTCAACAGAGGCCTCATTCTTGAAGGCCCAAGTGGAAGCCACAGCTCTAGTAGAATGAGCTGTAATTCTTTCCGGAGGCTGCTGTCCAGCAGTCTCATAAGCTAAACGAATTATGCTACGAAGCCAAAAAGAAAGAGAGGTAGCAGAAGCCTTTTGACCTCTCCTCTGCCCAGAGTAAACGACAAACAGAGAAGACGTTTGTCGAAATTCCTTAGTTGCCTGTAAGTAAAATTTTAGAGCACGGACTACATCCAGGTTGTGCAGTAGACGTTCCTTCTTCGAAGAAGGATTTGGGCACAAAGAAGGAACAACAATCTCTTGATTGATATTCCTGTTAGTAACTACCTTAGGTAAGAACCCAGGTTTAGTACGCAGAACTACCTTATCCGAATGAAAAATCAAATAAGGAGAATCACAATGTAAGGCTGATAACTCAGAGACTCTTCGAGCCGAGGAAATAGCCATTAAAAATAGAACTTTCCAAGATAACAACTTTATATCAATGGAATGAAGGGGTTCAAACGGAACGCCCTGTAAAACATTAAGAACCAGGTTTAAACTCCATGGTGGAGCAACAGTTTTAAACACAGGCTTAATCCTGGCCAAAGCCTGACAAAAAGCCTGGACGTCAGGAACTTCTGACAGACGTTTGTGTAACAGAATGGACAGAGCTGAGATCTGTCCCTTTAATGAACTAGCAGATAAACCCTTTTCTAAACCTTCTTGTAAAAAAGACAATATCCTAGGAATCCTAACCTTACTCCAAGAGTAACCTTTGGATTCACACCAATATAGGTATTTACGCCATATCTTATGGTAAATCTTTCTGGTAACAGGTTTCCTAGCCTGTATTAAGGTATCAATAACTGACTCAGAAAACCCACGTCTTGATAAAATCAAGCGTTCAATTTCCAAGTAGTCAGCTTCAGAGAAGTTAGATTTTGATGTTTGAAGGGACCCTGTATCAGAAGGTCCTGTTTCAGAGGTAGAGACCAAGGTGGACAGGATGACATGTCCACCAGGTCTGCATACCAAGTCCTGCGTGGCCACGCAGGTGCTATTAGAATCACTGATGCTCTCTCTTGTTTGATTCTGGCAATCAATCGAGGAAGCATCGGGAAGGGTGGAAACACGTAAGCCATCCTGAAGTCCCAAGGTGCTGTCAGGGCATCTATCAGGACTGCTCCTGGATCCCTGGATCTGGACCCGTAACGAGGAAGCTTGGCGTTCTGTCGAGACGCCATGAGATCTATCTCTGGTTTGCCCCAACGTCTAAGTATTTGGGCAAAGACCTCCGGATGGAGTTCCCACTCCCCCGGATGAAAAGTCTGACGACTTAAGAAATCCGCCTCCCAGTTCTCCACTCCCGGGATGTGGATTGCTGACAGGTGGCAAGAGTGAGACTCTGCCCAGCGAATTATCCTTGATACTTCCATCATAGCTAGGGAGCTTCTTGTCCCTCCCTGATGGTTGATGTAAGCTACAGTCGTGATGTTGTCCGACTGAAACCTGATGAACCCCCGAGTTGTCAACTGGGGCCAAGCCAGGAGGGCATTGAGAACTGCTCTCAATTCCAGAATGTTTATTGGCAGGAGACTCTCCTCCTGACTCCATTGTCCCTGAGTCTTCAGAGAATTCCAGACGGCACCCCAACCTAGAAGGCTGGCGTCTGTTGTTACAATTGTCCAGTCTGGTCTGCTGAATGGCATCCCCCTGGACAGATGTGGCCGAGAAAGCCACCATAGAAGAGAATTTCTGGTCTCTTGATCCAGATTCAGAGAAGGGGATAAGTCTGAGTAATCCCCATTCCACTGACTTAGCATGCACAGTTGCAGTGGTCTGAGGTGTAAGCGTGCAAAGGGTACTATGTCCATTGCCGCTACCATTAAGCCGATTACCTCCATGCATTGAGCCACTGACGGGTGTTGAATGGAATGAAGGGTGCGGCAAGCACTTTGAAGTCTTGTTAGCCTGTCCTCTGTCAGGTAAATCTTCATTTCTACAGAATCTATAAGAGTCCCCAGGAAGGGAACTCTTGTGAGTGGAACGAGTGAACTTTTCTTTTCGTTCACCTTCCATCCATGTGACCTTAGAAATGCCAGCACTAACTCTGTATGAGACTTGGCAGTTTGAAAGCTTGAAGCTTGTATCAGAATGTCGTCTAGGTATGGAGCTACCGAGATTCCCCGCGGTCTTAGTACCGCCAGAAGAGCACCCAGAACCTTTGTGAAGATTCTTGGAGCTGTAGCCAATCCGAATGGAAGAGCCACAAACTGGTAATGCCTGTCTAGGAAGGCAAACCTTAGGTACCGATAATGATCTTTGTGAATCGGTATGTGAAGGTAAGCATCTTTTAAATCTACAGTGGTCATGCACTGACCCTCTTGGATCATAGGTAAAATTGTCCGAATAGTCTCCATCTTGAACGATGGAACTCTTAGGAATTTGTTTAGGATCTTTAAGTCCAGGATTGGTCCGAAAGTTCCCTCTTTTTTGGGAACCACAAACAGATTTGAGTAAAACCCCTGTTCCGATCGTGGAACTGGATGGATTACTCCCATTAACAAGAGCTCTTGTACGCAGCGTAGAAACGCCTCTTTCTTTGTCTGGATTGTTGACAAACTTGACAGATGAAATCTCTCTCTTGGAGGAGAGTATTTGAAGTCCAGAAGGTATCCCTGAGATATTATCTCTAGCGCCCAGGGATCCTGAACATCTCTTGCCCAAGCCTGGGCGAAGAGAGAAGGTCTGCCCCCCACTAGATCCGATCCCGGATCGGGGGCCCTCAATTCATGCTGTTTTAGGGGCAGCAGCAGGTTTCCTAGTCTGCTTGCCCTTGTTCCAGGACTGGTTAGGTTTCCAGCCTTGTCTGTAGCGAGCAACAGCTCCTTCCTGTTTTGGTGCAGAGGAAGTTGATGCTGCTCCAGCTTTGAAATTACGAAAGGAACGAAAATTAGACTGTCTAGACTTGGCTTTGGCTTTGTCCTGAGGCAGGGCATGGCCTTTACCTCCTGTAATGTCAGCGATAATCTCTTTCAACCCGGGCCCGAATAAGGTCTGCCCTTTGAAAGGTATATTAAGCAATTTAGACTTAGAAGTAACATCAGCTGACCAGGATTTTAGCCACAGCGCCCTGCGTGCCTGAATGGCGAATCCTGAATTCTTCGCCGTAAGTTTAGTAAGATGTACTACGGCTTCCGAAATGAATGAATTAGCTAGTTTAAGGACTCTAAGCCTGTCCGTAATGTCGTCCAGAGTAGCTGAACCAATGTTCTCTTCCAGAGACTCAATCCAGAATGCCGCTGCAGCCGTGATCGGCGCAATGCATGCAAGGGGTTGCAATATAAAACCTTGTTGAACAAACATTTTCTTAAGGTAACCCTCTAACTTTTTATCCATTGGATCTGAAAAAGCACAGCTATCCTCCACCGGGATAGTGGTACGCTTAGCTAAGGTAGAAACTGCTCCCTCCACCTTAGGGACCGTTTGCCATAAGTCCCTTGTGGTGGCGTCTATTGGAAACATTTTTCTAAATATCGGAGGGGGTGAGAACGGCACACCGGGTCTATCCCACTCCTTAGTAACAATTTCAGTAAGTCTCTTAGGTATAGGAAAAACCTCAGTACTCGTCGGTACCGCAAAATATTTATCCAACCTACACATTTTCTCTGGTATTGCAACTGTGTTACAATCATTCAGAGCCGCTAACACCTCCCCTAGTAATACACGGAGGTTTTCCAGTTTAAATTTAAAATTTGAAATATCTGAATCCAGTCTGTTTGGATCAGAACCGTCACCCACAGAATGAAGTTCTCCGTCCTCATGTTCTGCCACCTGTGACGCAGTGTCTGACATGGCCCTAATATTATCAGCGCACTCTGTTCTCACCCCAGAGTGATCACGCTTACCTCTTAGTTCTGGTAATTTAGCCAAAACCTCAGTCATAACAGTAGCCATATTCTGTAATGTGATTTGTAATGGCCGCCCAGATGTACTCGGCGCTACAATATCACGCACCTCCCTCTGAGCGGGAGATGTAGGTACTGACACGTGAGGCGAGTTAGTCGGCATAACTCTCCCCTCGTTGTTTGGTGAAATTTGTTCAATTTGTACAGATTGACTTTTATTTAAAGTAGCATCAATACAGTTAGTACATAAATTTCTATTGGGCTCCACTTTGGCATTGCAACAAATGACACAGGTATCATCCTCTGAATCAGACATGTTTAACACACTAGCAAATAAACTTGCAACTTGGAAATACAATTCAATTAGAATAATATTAAAACGTACTGTGCCTTTAAGAAGCACAGAAGATCTATGACAGTTGAAAATTAATAAATTGAAAACAGTTATAGCCTCAATCCTTGTAAACAACACAACTTTAGCAAAGGTTTAATCCCATTAGCAAAGATAACAAATTCTGAAAGCAGGAAACAAATTACAGAATAAACGTTTTTTATCTCAGTCAAACTATAATTCTCACAGCTCTGCTGAGAGAAATTACCTCCCTCAAAATAAGTTTTGAAGACCCCTGAGCTCTGTAGAGATGAACCGGACCATGCAGGGAATACAATGAGTTGCTGACTGAAATATTTGATGCGTAGTAAAAGCGCCAAAAAAACGGCCCCTCCCCCTCACACACAGCAGTGAGGGAGAACAGAAACTGTCAGAAAACAAATTAAGCAACTGCCAAGTGGAAAAATAGTGCCCAAACATTTATTCACTCAGTACCTCAGTAAATGAAAACGATTTTACATTCCAGCAAAAACGTTAAACATAATCTCTAGTTATTAAACAGCTTTATGTATTTCTTACAGTGTAATTCTAGTGAAGTACCATTCCCCAGAATACTGAAGTGTAAAGTATACATACATGACATTATATCGGTATGGCAGGATTTTCTCATCAATTCCATTGTCAGAAAATAAAAACTGCTACATACCTCTATGCAGATTCATCTGCCCGCTGTCCCCTGATCTGAAGTTTACCTCTCCTCAGATGGCCGAGAAACAGCAATATGATCTTAACTACTCCGGCTAAAATCATAACAAAAACTCTGGTAGATTCTTCTTCAAACTCTGCCAGAGAGATAATAACACACTCCGGTGCTATTTTAAAATAACAAACTCTTGATTGAAGATATAAAACTAAGTATAATCACCATAGTCCTCTCACACATCCTATCTAGTCGTTGGGTGCAAGAGAATGACTGGGAGTGACGTAGAGGGGAGGAGCTATATGCAGCTCTGCTGGGTGAATCCTCTTGCACTTCCTGTTGGGGAGGAGTAATATCCCAGAAGTAATGATGACCCGTGGACTGATCACACTTAACAGAAGAAATACCTATAATTATCTACAATTAAACCTAACACTACACTATCAATAAATAAATTAAATACAATACCTACAAATAAATACAATGAAATAAACTAACTAAAGTACAAAAAATAAAAAAGAACTAAGTTACAAAAAATAAAAAAATATTTACAAACATTAGAAATATATTACAACAATTTTAAACTAATTACACCTACTCTAAGCCCCCTAATAAAATAACAAAGCCCCCCAAAATAAAAAAATGCCCTACCCTATTCTAAATTACTAAAGTTCAAAGCTCTTTTACCTTACCAGCCCTGAACAGGGCCCTTTGCGGGGCATGCCCCAAGAAGTTCAGCTCTTTTGCCTGTAAAAAAAAAACATACAATACCCCACCCCCCCAACATTACAACCCACCACCCACATACCCCTAATCTAACCCAAACCCCACTTAAATAAACCTAACACTAAGCCCCTGAAGATCTCCCTACCTTGAGTCGTCTTCACCCAGCCGAGCCAAATTCTTCATCCAAGCGGAGCAAGAAGAGGTCCTCCATCCGGTAGAAGTCTTCATCCAAGCGGCATCTTCTATCGTCATCCATCCGGAGCGGAGCGGCAGCATCCTGAAGACCTCCGACGCGGAACATCCATCCTGGCCGACGACTGAACGACGAATGACGGTTCCTTTAAATGACGTCATCCAAGATGGCGTCCCTCGAATTCCGATTGGCTGATAGGATTCTATCAGCCAATCGGAATTAAGGTAGGAATATTCTGATTGGCTGATGGAATCAGCCAATCAGAATCAAGTTCAATCCGATTGGCTGATCCAATCAGCCAATCGGATTGAACTTGATTCTGATTGGCTGACTCCATCAGCCAATCAGAATATTCCTACCTTAATTCCGATTGGCTGATAGAATCCTATCAGCCAATCTGAATTCGAGGGACGCCATCTTGGATGACGTCATTTAAAGGAACCGTCATTCGTCGTTCAGTCGTCGGCGCTGCCGCTCCGCTCCGGATGGATGACGATAGAAGATGCCGCTTGGATGAAGACTTCAATCGGATGGAAGACCTCTTCTGCCCCGCTTGGATGAAGACTTCTACCGGATGGAGGACCTCTTCTTGCTCCGCTTGGATGAAGAATTTGGCTCGGCTGGGTGAGGACGACTCAAGGTAGGGAGATCTTCAGGGGCTTAGTGTTAGGTTTATTTAAGGGGGGTTTGTGTTAGATTAGGGGTATGTGGGTGGTGGGTTGTAATGTTGGGGGGGGGGTATTGTATGTTTTTTTTTACAGGCAAAAGAGCTGAACTTCTTGGGGCATGCCCCGCAAAGGGCCCTGTTCAGGGCTGGTAAGGTAAAAGAGCTTTGAACTTTAGTAATTTAGAATAGGGTAGGGCATTTTTTTTATTTTGGGGGGCTTTGTTATTTTATTAGGGGGCTTAGAGTAGGTGTAATTAGTTTAAAATTGTTGTAATATATTTCTAATGTTTGTAAATATTTTTTTATTTTTTGTAACTTAGTTCTTTTTTATTTTTTGTACTTTAGTTAGTTTATTTCATTGTATTTATTTGTAGGAATTGTATTTAATTTATTTATTGATAGTGTAGTGTTAGGTTTAATTGTAGATAATTATAGGTATTTTATTTAATTTATTTATTGATAGTGTAGTGTTAGGTTTAATTGTAACTTAGGTTAGGATTTATTTTACAGGTAAATTTGTAATTATTTTAACTATTTTAGCTATTAAATAGTTCTTAACTATTTAATAGCTATTGTACCTGGTTAAAATAAATACAAAGTTACCTGTAAAATAAATATTAATCCTAAAATAGCTATAATATCATAATTTATATTGTAGCTATATTAGGATTTATTTTACAGGTAAGTATTTAGCTTTAAATAGGAATAATTTATTTAATAAGAGTTAATTAATTTCGTTAGATTAAAATTATATTTAACTTAGGGGGGTGTTAGTGTTAGACTTAGCTTTAGGGGTTAATACATTTATTAGAATAGCGGTGAGCTCCAGTCGGCAGATTAGGGGTTAATAATTGAAGTTAGGTGTCGGTGATGTTAGGGAGGGCAGATTAGGGGTTAATACTATTTATTATAGGGTTAGTGAGGCGGATTAGGGGTTAATAACTTTATAATAATAGCGGTGCGGTCCACTCGGCAGATTAGGGGTTAATAAGTGTAGGCAGGTGGAGGCGACGTTGTGGGGGGCAGATTAGGGGTTAATAAATATAGGGGTCGGCGGTGTTAGGGGCAGCAGATTAGGGGTACATAGGTATAATGTAAGTAGCGGCGGTTTACGGAGCGGCAGATTAGGGGTTAGCGATAGCGGGGGCGGCAGAATAGGGGTTAATAAGTGTAAGGTTAGGAGTGTTTAGACTCGGGGTACATGTTAGAGTGTTAGGTGCAGACGTAGGAAGTGTTTCCCCATAGGAAACAATGGGGCTGCGTTAGTAGCTGAACGCGGCTTTTTTGCAGGTGTTAGGTTTTTTTTCAGCTCAAACAGCCCCATTGTTTCCTAAGGGGGAATCGTGCACGAGCACGTTTTTGAGGCTGGCCGCGTCCGTAAGCTGGTATCGAGAGTTGAAGTTGCGTTAAATATGCTCTACGCGGGGGAACTTCCGGGCGGCGGCCATGACAGGTCGCATTTCAGTTAGCTGCCACAGACCTACAGATTAATCTTGCAAATATCTGTTTCCACATCTGACATCAAGCTGAAACACATACAAATTTTGATGCAGATAACAAAGCTCAACTAATTGCAGCAAAAATTTACTAATTTACTTGCAATTACTATATAACCGGAGACTACACGAGGTTGCGGCCTCTTATCTAACCCCCCGGCAGAGGGTCCTTGGATCTCTGTCGTTACTAAGGGCTGTGAGAGAGAACCCTTTCTTTGCTTTTATTCTATATACACCCGCCATCAATATCTATCTGAAGTGCTGAAGAGATGGCAGATTTACCCTTACAGGCGATCAGTGATATGCTAGACACATACCAAACCGCTTTCACAAAGCCATGTATGCAGCTTTTCACCCCAATCCACTGGGCAAGAAACCTATATATGCACCCAACGGGTATGGGGGTGGCGGTGCTTTGGGGCCCCGGCATCAGCGGCCTACCTCCCTGGCTGTCAATAGAGACTCGGACACTAACTACCTGCTCAGAGGCGGGAGTGAGAAGCTTCCTGTGTTGGAATTGGGGGATAGCAGCGTTAACTACCATACTTGTAGAGGGAAAGTCTACAGCAGTGAGCCTAGATGATAAAAGTGAATCTTTTGGCGCAATACCCGCAATACTAATTGCTTCAGGACATCGCAGGGTTAGCGCCCCATCACAGCCCCTGCCGAGACCTACCGGAACCCAGGAACCGCTGGACTTAGCAGAAAGGAAGCAACCACACCAAGTGAGCTCCATACAGCTATCGTCAGGGAGGTACCTGAATTTCACCGCCATGGCACGCACTGACAAACGGCATCTACCCTTATCGCTACAGCCCTTCAGAATTCCTGGGAGTCTTAACAGAGGTGAGCTGGACATTATAACTACCGCATCCCTCTTACTATACCTCCTCTGGGTCACCACACTGAACTTTCTCACCTGCGCGGGATGCCGATGCCGATCCCTGCCCGATAGATCTGGAGTGGGGTAGCTATGCGATGATAACATGAGGACTGTGATACAATTACCGGACCCTAATGTTTTTCACCATCTATACCTTACACTGCTAGCATATGATCTCTTTTCATAAAAAACAGAGCTTCCCCCCCACTTTACTTGCCGTGTTTTGAAGGTTACTATCAGAGACAAATTACAACTGTTTATTATTGCACATCGATTGTATCCCAGATCTCAGTGCGTCTGTTAGTCTTGCAGGAACTATTACGCATTATTTGAGATGCCCGCTTTCACTATAAACTAATCTTTCAAGGGGTACCCGACACCCTGCTGCGCAGCCTGCGGCCGAGGCAGGGCGGCATACTGTGTGTTGGGGCTTCAATATGTACTCACATTGCTTGTCTGGAATATGCGATACCACTATTTCCTACACTGCTTTACCTAATAAGATAAAAGTTTATTGCTATCATTTTTACCAACTTTGTGCTATAATATATAATCTCTAGCTGACCTGGTTAATGCATGACATGTTTGTTAATTTTGTATTAAGCTCTGGAGGACCAGGGATAACATACTAGAGGGCTCAGAATAAGCCTCCAATAGCAATATAGTAATCATATAAGATTCTAAGTGATATAGCTTGGAAAACTTTATATATAACAGTAACTACTCTTAAGAAGGGAGCAGGCCTGGCCATACTTCTAATAGATCATAGGCTCATACCTACAATTCAGATTCATATTACCTACAGCCTATATTATTACCTGGCCCAACTCCTATACTTCAGTACCTTCCCCAAATAGTAAGAGATGAGGAGCTCCTGTCCTATTCACAACGTTTTACCACACTCTTGTTAGAAGACCGCATAGCTGTTTAGTTTTTTATGCATATTAAGTTTGTAATGAGCAGTAGATGTTAAATATCTGCCTGGTAATGTGGAAACTGGCTTCCCCCTCCTAATACTGGCTGGACATGTACAGCAGATATCTGAAATACCTTGTACATAAAGATCACTGGCGGGTGCCCTAATTAACTATATGTATTCCATATTATACACACCTAACACACACAAAGCTTCTCACAATGTTAACTCTACCTTGTGTATACCAAATATCCTAAATCTATGTGTGACTTTGTCAAACTTATAACGCTACACTACCCCGTATTCCTATATGAGTCACTATTAAATTTATATAAAAGAGGTTCTCACTTAGAGATCCAAGAGTGGTCTCTTCACTAGACATAGCCCCCTATCTATGCTCCTGTATATATGGATGAGGTCCAAGAGTGGCCTCCTTTGTCAACTAGGAGGCACACAGACTATTAGGCATAACTCTTGAACAGTTTGCTTTTGCATTTTCCTTTTAGAAATGTATAATGGTGTCGCGCAGAATTGTACAATATGTTCCCTACAGTTTCCTATCACTGTGTTTGTTTTTCACATTTCATGTATGCCTTACTCAGAACCTCAATAAAAAGATTAAAAAAAAAAAAAAAAAATAAATAAATAAAAATATGCTCTACGCTCCTTTTTTGGAGCCTAACGCAGCCATTCTGTGGACTCTCAATACCAGAGTTATTTTAAAGGTGCGGCCAGAAAAAAGCCAGCGTTAGATACGCGGGTCGTTACCGACAAAACTCTAAATCTAGCCGTAAGAGAGGCAGTATTTTTCCTGATGTGGCGGCAGTTGGAGCACAAGCTTTCTAGTGCATCTTAAGACTCTGGAGTGGCGACTAATCTAGTTACCAGTTCCGGAATCAGATATTTTCAATTTCGCTGTATCTTGGTTATAGAGGTTTTGGTTATGATCCTTTACTTCCCTGTTAGACAGAATTCTGGTAATCTGGGGCAGTTAGGCAGTTAGCTGAAGTGTAGTGGAACTTCAGATCTGACAGCGACATTGGTATATGTTATATATGTATTATTGTTGAAAATATTATGCCTTAAAGAGACAGAGTAGAATTCAAGATAAAAGATTTTTTTTTTTTTGGTACTGAAAGAACTAATTTACATTTTTGATTATGAGCCACCATTCTGTAAGGCTGACGCTGTTCAGGTTTCTCCTGTATCAGAGATGCTGCAGCTTCTCCTCAAGCATCCCAATCTTTGTCATCTTCACATGCAGTGCCATGTGGTTCCTCTCATACTCCTAGAGGAGTTTATTGCTGCCCAGGTATTCTCTGCGATATCTGCAGCATTTGCTGCCATTCCTATGCTTCAGGGAAGACGCAAGAGGAAGTTAAAGATTCAGGGAGCAAGGTTTCTGATCCAGTTTTGACTAACCAAGTTGCTCTCTCTCAGAAGTCTGAGGAGGAGACACGTCGTTAGTCTCTGAGGGTAAAATCTCAGATTCTGGAAGTATAATTCCTTCTCCTGATGCTGAAGTGGTATCCTTCACATTTAAGCTGGAACACCTCCGTATGGAGTCAAAGGAGGTTTTGGCTACTCTGGATGACTCAGATAGGACGGGCGTAATTAACCCTAAAAGATCTAGCAAGCTAAAGAAGTAGGTAATTCCTGTACCCGACCGTGCCACAGATTTTATTGCACAGGAGTAGTCTGGAATTTCTCTCTCTCCATCCCCAATTTTCAGGAAGATGTTTTCCGGTGGCTGACTCTATTAAGGAGTCGTGGCATTCACAAGGTGGAAGATCTCCTCTTTGGTTAAGAGAAACATAGAGGATAGCAGTTCGCTTAAGGGAAAAGCTTACTAGGATCTCCAATGGCATTCTGCAGTATTGTCATTGTGACCAGTGCGGCAGCCTACTGATTTGATACATTGTCTGTCTCTATTTAGGACGGGCTAAAGGCTCTTAAATTAACCAACTCCATTCTCTCTGACGCTTCCTTCAAGCCATTATATTGGGAGCAAAATATCTGGTTTTGCTGTTCTAGCTTGCAGAGCCTTTGATAAAATCCTGGTCTGCAATGGTTTTGTTTGCATCCGTTACAAGGGTAAGACATTGTTGGACCTGGCTTGGCAGAAATAATTTCAGATTTCTAGTGCGGTAAAGGTTTTTCCAGCCGCAAGGTGAGACAGAAAGGACGCCAGTGCAACTTTCGTTCCTTTCGTTACTTCAGAGGTAAGCCTTCCCCTCCCTCTTCCAAGCGGGAACAGTCCAAAACTTTTTGGAATCCATATCAGTCTTGGAATAGGGGAAGCAATCATAGAATCCAATAGCTGATTCCAAGTCAGCATAAAGGATTGCCTCCGATCTGGTATTGGTTCCAGTGGGGGGCAGATTTTCTCTATTTATGGATACAGATCCCTGGGCGATGGACTCGTATCCCTGGGTAATAGTTGGAATTTAAGACTTTTTTCCAGGGGCAGTTTCCTCTTCTTCAGATTATCTGTTAAATAGATAAAAAGAGAAGCGTTCGTAAAAATGTGTACAGGATCTTTCTGACTTAGGATAGTTCCTCTTCTGATTCCGGAACAGTGTCTAGGATTTGAATCAAATCTATTTGGGGTTCCAAGAATGAGGGAACCTTCAGACCTATTCTAGTTTCTCAGAGTACCGTCCTTCAAGATGGAAACTATACGTTCCATTCTTCCCTAAAGGCTGCGACACACTGCAAGCGTGTCTTGCCTTTTCATCTCAGCACTCTGCTGCGTCAGGTCGCGTAGCTGAGTGCTCAGAAATGAAATATTTGAGCTTCAGAAGCGATGCGAAGCAGCTGTTCGCCTTGCGCTGCATCGCTTGCAGTGTGTCACAGCCTTTAGTCCAAGAAGGTCTGTTCATGACGACCATAGGCCGGATGGATGCGTACCATCATGTTCCCATTCTCTGGGATCATCACAAATTTCTGAGAGTTGACTTCCTGGACAATCATTTTCAGTTTGTAGCTCTCCATTTGGGCCGAACAAATAGATCAGCATGCTAAGACACTGTGGCTGAGCTCTGTAGCAACTTAGGGGTTGCAGGTTTGATTCTTGCCACAGCGCACAGAATCTTCTAAGGTTCCAGGGGCTCTATTGGCAGTGATTCAGTCTTGGGGAATAGCAGTGGCGCTTTTTCTGGATGAAATCCTGGTTCAGGCGCCGGCTTCATTAAGCATTATAGTTCCCTTGTTTCAGCTACAAGGGGTAGTATCTTAGGGTATATAATAGATTCCCTTTCAATAAAGATATTTCTGACAGAGGTCAGAAAGTCCAAGAATTTCGATTCTTCTCTTGCCCTTCAGTCCTTTCCGAGGCCTACAGGAGCAGTCTGGGACTCATTAAAGGCTATGGAGTCTCTGGTTTCAGGGAGAGTCAGCCCCTTCCATTAACATCCTTGAGCTGAGAGTAATTTGCAATGCTGTTATGGCTTGGCCCCAGCTAGCTTTAGCCATTTTTCCAGGTTCCAGTCGGACAACATAACCTCAGTGGCTTACATCATTCACCAGGGAGGAACTTGGTGTTCCTTGGCCATGAAGAGGGGGCTCGATTTCTCTGTGGACAGTGTCCCACAACTGCGTTTTTTTTCTGTGATCCACATTCCCGGAGTGGACTAGCGGATTTTCAGCGCAGACAGAATTTTTATCCTGGAAATGGAAACTCAACCTAAAGAAAGGACGCATTTTCAATCTTGACCCTCAAGTGGGGGCTTCCGGTATTGGATCGGATGGTGTCTCGTCAGAACATCAAGCTCCCAAAGTTAGGTTCCTCAAGCCTTCCTGATAGATGCTTTAGTAGTTCTTTGGAACTTTAGGTTGGCATATTTTTTTCTCTGTTTACTCTCCTTCCGCGAGTCATTGCTCGGATCTAGCAGGAGAAGAATTGGTGATTCTAATTGCTCCTTGCAGGATTTGGTACACAAATCTAGTAGAAGTGTGGTCTCTTCCTCCATGGAGACTTCCCCTGGGAAGGACTAATGCTTTAGGGGCCTTCCCTTTCCCAAATCTCGTTTCTCTGAAGCTGAGGCTTTGGGGTTGAACGCTTGGTTTTACCTAAGCGTGGGATTTCCGAGTCGGTCATTGAAACCTTGGCTCAGACTCGTACACCTGTCCTAGAAAGATTTTATATGAATATCTTATTGGTGTGAGTTCAAAGAATATTCTGGGGATCCCAAGGATCTTATCTTTTCCCCAGGAAGACCTTGAGAAGGGGGTTATGTGTCAGTACCCTCAAGGGTCAGATTCTGTTCTATCCATCTTGTTGCACAGGCGTCTGGCGGATGTGCCGGTTGTACAATCCTTTGTCAAGCCCTGGTCAGAATCAGGCCTGTGTTTAGGTCAGTTGCTCCACCTTTGAGCATTAACCTTGTTTTTGAACTGTTTCTTCAGGCTCCGGTTGAGCCAACTCATTCTATAAATATTACGTTGTTATCTTAGAAGGTTTTGTTTCTTTTTGCTCTGAGAGTTTTGAACTCTCAGCTTGCAGTGAGATTTCCTATCTCATATTTTATGCAGATAAGGCAGTTCTTCTTGCCCAATTTGGTTTTCTTCCTAAGGTTGTTTCGGACAGAAATCGTTATTACTTTTCTCTGTCCGACTCCTTCTCTTAAGGATTGTGGTTGCAGATGTTGTGCGGGATCTTAAATTCTTTCTGCAGGCTATGAAGGAATTTCGTCAGTCCTCTGCATTGTTTGTTTGCCTTTTAGTAAATGTGAAGGCCAGATAGCTAATTCCATTTCTCTTCTCTCTGGTTGAGAAGTGTTACTGTATGTCTTATAAGACTGCTGGACAGCAGCTTCCTGTAATTTTTTCAGCTCTCTCCCCTAGGGTGGTTCCTCTTCTTGGTCTTCAATAATGAGGCTTCTGTAGAACAGATCTGTAGGGCTGTGGCTGGGTCTTCTTTGCACTCTTTTTCTAAATTCTATAATTTTGATACTTTTGCCTTGGCTGAGGCTTCTTGTGGGAGAAAGGTTCTTCAAGCAGTGGAGCCTTCTGTTTAGGTTACCTGTCTTGTCCATCCCTTATCATCTGTGTCCTCTAGCTTGGGTATTGATTCCCAATAGTAATTGATGATCCTGTGGACTCACTGTGTCATTAGAAAGAAAACAAAATGTATGCTTACCTGATAAATTTATTTCTTGACACGGTGAGTCCACGGCCCTCCCTGTTTTTTTAGACAGGTTTTTTTATATTAACCCCAGGCACCTAGTGTTATTTCCTTTCTCTCCTTTTCCTTCGGTCGAATCACTGGGGTTGGTGGAAGGGAAGTGATACTCAACAGCTTTGCTGTGGTGCTCTTTGCCTCCTCCTGCTGGCCAGGAGTGATATTCCCAACATTAATTGATGATCCCGTGGACTCACCGTGTCAAAGAAATAAATTTATCAGGTAAGCATACATTTTGTTTTGTTTTTTGTTGCCTTTCATGCTGCATAGGTTAAACAGAATACCAAAAAGAAATTACTTTTCATTTACTTGTGGATAGTCTATAAATAAACAAACATACTATAGGGATACATTAGAGTATTCAATACTAAATTTCAAAAAGTAAATTTCTAGCCAATCCTAAAATAAGCAATTCAGCACTTCTAATAAGGAAAGTCAGTGGGTTTAGCAGTACTCAACAACCCCTTTGTTCTGCCAAAAATAAAGGAGTCAGAAAGTTTGTGTTAAACTTCAGAGACCCCGCTAAGAGACTAGAAGTCGGGTCTATTGCTCATAACATCTTTTCTGTGAGTTTTATTGGTTTGGCGCTGAATAATTTACAATATAGGAAAACTTTAAAAAGGGAAAGTCTAGTCAAAATTAAACTTTCATGATTCAGATAGAGCATGCTATTTTAAGCTAAATTTCTAATTTACTCCCAATTATCAGCTGGGTAGAGCTTGCTGAATGGTGGCTACATTTAGACATCAACCAGCAAGTGCTACCCAGGATCTGAACCAAAAATGGGCTGGCTCCTAAGCTTACATTCTTGCTTTTTCAAATAAAGTTACCAAGAGAACAAAAAAAAATTGATTATAGGAGTAAATAAGATAGTTCCTTAAAATTGCATGCTCTACCTAAATCACGAAAGTTTAATTTTAACTAGACTATCCCTTTAACATAAATTCATTTTCATGCTTTTATAAGTTATAGTGCAGCCAAAGTTGAACAGATAAAACATTTAAAAAAGAAAGTGTTAAATACACTATTGTTTGCCTACACCTATGAGTTTAACCCACACACAGAGTTTAAAAAACACACACTATATGGCCAAAAGTATGTGGATACCTGACCATCACACCTAAATGAGCATGATGGACATCCCATTCCAAAACCATGGGTATTAAGATTGCAGCTATAAGAGTCGCAACTCTTTTGGGAAGGTATTCCACAAGATTCTAGAGTGTGTTTGATGGAACGGATGTTGGATGAGTAAATGTGATTCTCAACCTGGGTTTCAATTCATTCCAAAAGTGTTCAATGTAGCTGAAGTCAGGGCTCGGTGTATCCCACTCGAATTCCTCCACACTAAACTCGTCAAACAAAGTTTTCATGGATGAAACACAGTTGTGCTGGAACAGGAAAGGGCCTTCCCAAACGGCTCGATTTATCAAGCTGGGGCAGACAGGCGCATACATATTCGCCCCTGTCCGTCCCAGCTCACCTCTGGCAGGCAGCAATCCGCTACTGGAATTTAAGATTGCACATGAAGTGGTTTTTTTTTAGCTCGCGTGCAAAACCGCCCCAGGTGAAGGGCTTGATAAATCGCGCCCAAAGTTGGAAGCACCTAGTTCTCTAAAATGTCCTTGTATCCTGTAGCAATAAAGGGATAGTTAGTCAAAATTAAACATTCTTTATTAAGATATAGCATGTGATTTAAAAACAACTTTACAATTTACTTATATTATCAAATTTGCTTTGTTCTCTTGGTATCCTTTCTTGAAGAGTAAAGTTAGGTAGGCTGATAGGAGTTCAGGAGAGTGCATGTGTCTTCAGCAGTGTTTGTATAGCATTTCTATAAACAACGTTGCAAACACTGCTGCCAGATGGCTAGACACGTGCATGCTCCTGAGCTCACCTAAGATTATTCTTTAACAAAGGATACCAAGAGAACTTAACAAAATTGGTAACAGAAGTAAATTGGAAAGCTGTTTAAACTGTCATGCTCTATCCAATCCATTGAAGTTTAATTTTGACTTTATTTTCCCAGTAGGCACTATGGTACATCCAATTTTTTCCATCAGACTGCTAGATAGTGAAGTGTGATTCATGTTTCCAATGCTCCAGGTGCTTTACAGAATTCCAATCAATGCTTGGCATTGTGCAAATTGATGTGAGGCTTGTGTACAGCGACAATGAAATCAATTTCATGAAGCCTCTGATGCACAGTTTTTGTTTGGGTCTCTGTAGTGAGTGATGCAACAGATTATAGGCTCAATAAATTAGTATGGGTGTCCACATACATTTGGCCATGGTTCATGGCTTCATGGTTTTCGGTTTGGATTTGCTCACTAAAACCATAAAAACAGAATTTATGTTTACCTGATAAATTTCTTTCTCCTACGGTGTATCCGGTCCACGGCTTCATCCTTACTTGTGGGATATTCTCTTCCCCTACAGGAAGTGGCAAAGAGAGCACACAGCAGAGCTGTCCATATAGCTCCCCTCAGGCTCCGCCCCCCCCAGTCATTTGACCGACGGTTGGGAGAAAAAGGAGAACCATAAGGTGCAGTGGTGACTGTAGTTTACAAAAAAATAAATTTAAACCTGACCAAAATGCCAGGGCGGGCCGTGGACCGGATACACCGTAGGAGAAAGAAATTTATCAGGTAAACATAAATTCTGTTTTCTCCTACATTGGTGTATCCGGTCCACGGCTTCATCCTTACTTGTGGGAACCAATACCAAAGCTTTAGGACACGGATGAAGGGAGGGAACAAGTCAGGTAACCTAAACGGAAGGCACCACTGCTTGCAAAACCTTTCTCCCAAAAATAGCCTCCGAAGAAGCAAAAGTAATGAATTTGTAAAATTTGGCAAACGTATGCAGTGAAGACCAAGTCGCTGCCTTACAAATCTGTTCAACAGAAGCCTCATTCTTGGAAGCCCATGTGGAAGCCACAGCTCTAGTAGAGTGAGCTGTAATTCGTTCAGGAGGCTGCCTTCCAGCAGTCTCATAAGCCAACCGGATGATGCTTTTCAGCCAGAAAGACAGAGAGGTCGCAGTCGCCTTTTGACTTCTCCTCTTGCCAGAATAGACGACAAACAAGGACGATGTTTGTCTGAAGTCTTTAGTTGCTTTTAGATAAAACTTTAAAGCACGAACCCCATCAAGATGGTGTAACAGACGTTCCTTGTTAGAAACTGGATTAGGACACAGAGAAGGAACAACTATTTCCTGGTTGATATTCTTATTGGAAACCACTTTTGGAAGAAAACCAGGTTTGGTACGTAAAACGACCTTATCTGTATGAAACACCAGATAGGGTGAATTACACTGCAAAGCAGACAATTCAGAAACTCTTCTAGCAGAAGAAATAGCTACAAAAAAACAAAACTTTCCAAGATAGTAACTTAATATCTATGGAATGTAGAGGTTCAAACGGAACCCCTTGAAGAACTGAAAGAACTAAATTTAGACTCCATGGAGAAGCCACAGGTCTGTAGACAGGCTTGATTCTGACTAAAGCCTGTACAAACCCTGAATATCTGGCGTGGCTGCCAGACGCTTGTGTAACCAAACAGACAGAGCAGATATCTGTCCCTTAAAAGAACTAGCTGACAGACCTTTCTCCAATCCTTCTTGGAGAAAAGATAGTATGCTTGGAATCCTAATCTTACTCCATGAGTAACCCTTGGATTCGCACCAGCAAAGATATTTCCGCCATATCTTATGGTAAATTTTCCTGGTGACAGGCTTTCTAGCCTGGATCAGAGTATCTATAACTGATTCCGAAATCCCACGTTTAGCTAGAATCAAGCGTTCAATCTCCAAGCAGTCAGTTGCAGAGAAACTAGGTTTGGATGTTCGAATCAACCTTGAATTAGAAGGTCCTGCCTCAAAGGCAGCTTCCATGGTGGAACCGATGACATATTCACCAGGTCTGCATACCAAGTCCTGCGTGGCCACGCAGGAGCTATTAGAATTACCGAAGCCTTCTCCTGCTTGATCCTGGCTACTAGCCGGGGGAGAAGGGGAAACGGTGGAAAGACATAAGCTAGATTGAACGACCAAGGCGCTACTAAGGTATCTACCAATGTCGCCTTGGGATCCCTGGACCTGGACCCGTAACGTGTAACTTTGAAGTTCTGACGTGACGCCATCAGATCCAGATCTGTAATGCCCCATAGCTGGGTCAGCTGAGCAAAAAAAACCTCCGGATGGAGTTCCCACTCCCCCGGATGGAAAGTCTGAAGACTCAGATAATCCGCTTCCCAGTTGTCCACTCCTGGGATGTGAATTGCTGATAGATGGCAGGAGTGATCCTCTGCCCATTTGATGATCTTGGATACCTCCCTCATCGCCAGGGAACTCTTTGTTCCCTCCTGATGATTGATGTACGCAACAGTCGTCAAGTTGTCCGACTGAAAACGGATGAATTTGGCCTCCGCTAGTTGAGGCCATGCCTGGAGCGCATTGAATATCGCTCTCAATTCCAAAATGTTTATCGGGAGAAGAAATTCTTCCCGAGACCATAGACCCTGAACCTTCAGGGACTTCCAGACCGCGCCCCAGCCTAAGAGGCTGGCGTCGGTCGTGACAATGATCCACTTCGGTCTTCAGAAACTCATTCCCTGAGACAGGTGATCCTGAGACAACCACCAGAGGAGTGAGTCTCTGGTTTGCTGGTCCATCTGAATCTGGGGAGAAAAATCTGCATAATCCCCATTTCATTGTTTGACCATGCACAGTTGCAATGGTCTTAAATGAATTCGAGCAAAAGGAACCACGTCCATTGCCGCAACCATTAGTCCTGTTACCTCCATGCACTGAGCTATGGAGGGTTGAGGAATGGATTGAAGAACTCGACAAGTGTTCAAAAGTTTTAGTTTCCTGACCTCTGTCAGAAAGATTTTCATTTCTACCGAGTCTATTATTGTTCCCAGGAAGGGAACCCTTGTGAACGGGGACAGAGAACTTTTTTCTATGTTCACCTTCCACCCGTGAGACCTTAGAAAGGCTAGAACAATGTCCGTATGAGCCCTTGCTTTGTGAAAAGACGACGCCTGTATTAAATGTCATCTAGTTAAGGTGCTACTGCAATGCCCCTTGGCCTTAGCACCGCTAGAAGAGACCCTAGCACCTTTGTGAAAATTCTCGGAGCAGTGGCCAATCCAAAGGGAAGAGCCACGAACTGGTAATCCGAATGGTTTCCATTTGGAATGATGGAACTCTGAGTAATTGGTCTAGGATCTTTAAATCCAGAATTGGCCTGAAAGTTCCTTCCTTTTTGGGAACTACAAACAGGTTTGAGTAAAATCCCAGTCCTTGTTCTGCTGTTGGAACTGGGTTTATCACTCCCATTTTTAAAAGGTACTCTACGCAATGTAAGAATGCCTGTCTCTCTATCTGGTCTAAAGATAAGCGAGACAAGTGGAACCTTCCCCTTGGAGGAAGGTCCTTGAATTCTAGAAGATACCCCTGAGAGACAATTTCTAGTGCCCAGGGGTCCGGAACATCTCTTGCCCAGGCCTGAGCAAAGAGAGAAAATCTGCCCCCTACTAGATCCGGTCCCGGATCGGGGGCTACCCCTTCATGCTGTCTTGGTAGCAGCAGCAGGTCTTTTGGCCTGTTTACCCTTGTCCCAGCCTTGCAATGGTTTCCATGCTGGTTTGGGCTGGGGTGCGTTACCCTCTTGCCTAGTGGCTGTAGAGGTAGAAGCTTAAATTTAAATGCTATGGTATCAGGCTCTGCCTGCTGAGAAACTTTTCCTGTGTCAGAAATTTCTCCCTCAGACAAGCCCTCCCTCACCACCAAGTCAGATTGATGTGAGGTCACTACAGATAAATTATCCTCTGCGTCTACTTGCTCATTTTCTGTATTTAAAACTGAGCAATCACGCTTCCTAGGAAAGCTGGCAGTTTGGATAAAAATGCTGCGATAGAATTATCCATTACTGCTGCTGTTGCATAGTAATTGCAATTGGTACGCTAGATGTACTGGGCATCGCCTGCGCGGGCATAGCTGGTGTTGACACAGAAGGAGAGGAAAGCAAGCTATTTTCACTACCTTCAGCTAAAGAATCATCTTGGGCTATATTTTTAAGTGTGATTGTACTGTCCTTAAGCTGTTTGGACGCTATGGCACACTTCACACATAAATTTAATGGGGGAACCACCTTGGCCTTTGGACATACAGAACATAGGCTATCTGAAGACTCAGACATGTTTAACAGACTTAAACAGAACTATAATGCAATAAAAATTATTTTTGACAAAAACGTTACTGTCTTTTTAAATAATAAAAAAACAAAAACGTTTTTTACTGAAATATGAAAAAACCATGAAATAAACATCCGATTTTAATGAAATTTTCACCACAGAGTCTTAATGCTTTGAAAAGATTGCACACAAATTTTCAGATCAATTAACCCCTTAATGCATACTTTTTTACTGAAACATCAAAAAAACCATGAAATAAACATCCGATTTTAATGAAATTTTCACCACAGAGTCTTAATGCTTTGAATAGATTGCACACAAATTTTCAGATCAATTAACCCCTTAATGCCCAAACCGGAGTTAATAACAGTTATTAACCAGTTAACACACTACAGTACTAGCCACAGATTTCACTGTTGCCTTTTACCTTCATTAGGGATTATTTTAGCAGGAAATAAGCCTCCCTGGAGTCTTTTATGATGCCTCTTGACTCCCCACATGAAGCTGCATGGATTGCCTAGGCAAAAACAACTGCACAATTTAGGCCTAAAAATTAGGCCTCCTCCCTCTCCATTCTAGAGTGGAGGGGCCTTTCTGACTAGATTTAGGTGTCCAAATAAGTGCCAGGCCGAAATTAAACCCCAAAAGTGTTTTAAAGTCTGCAAAAACACCTTATTTATAGTGAAAAACATGCTAAAAAGCAATCGATTTTAAAGCCCACAATAGTGTCAACCAGCATAGAGCCCTAAATATAAGCCATCATTTTATACAGAGTCTATTAGAAAAAAATGGCTCACCAATCCCAGAGGGAATTTCTGACAGTCTTCTAGCATTACATGGTCTTGTTAGAAAAATGACTGATCATACCTGAAGCAGTTAAGCCTGCAAACTGTTCCCCCCAACTGATGTTCTCTGGTTAACAGTCCTGCGTGGGAACAGCAATGGATTTTAGTTACTGGTGCTAAAATCATATTCCTCTTAGCAGAAATCTTCATCACTTTCTGCTGTAGAGTAAATAGTACAAACCGGCACTATTTTAAAATAACAAACTCTTGATAGAAGAAATAAAAAACTACAACTAACACCACATACTCTTTACCACCCCCGTGGAGATGCGACTTGTTCAGAGCGGCAAAGAGAATGACTGGGGGGGCGGAGCCTGAGGGGAGCTATATGGACAGCTCTGCTGTGTGCTCTCTTTGCCACTTCCTGTAGGGGAAGAGAATATCCCACAAGTAAGGATGAAGCCGTGGACCGGATACACCAATGTAGGAGAAACGAATGTTGTCATGGACATGCCTATATAAATGGGCTGATCATACAAGTATTAGCACAGCCTAATAGATATTGAAATGCTAATTGTGGCTGGGGGGGGGTATAATGAGCAAAATCAGTTATTAACCCCTAAGGACCGGGCATTTCAGACTAAAACTTCCCCAAAAGACCAAAGCATTTTTGCCATCACTACATTTAAACAGAAATAATAAGAGTATTTTTTTATATTTACCTATATAATTTTAGTAGACAACCCAAAGTATTGATCTAGGCCCATTTTAGTATATTCCATGCCACCATTTCACCACAAAATGGGATCAAATTAAAAATAAAAAATAAATTTAAAAAAAAAAACCCTTTAGGTTTCTCACTGAAATTATTTACAAACAGCTTGTGCAATCATGGCACAAATGGTTGTAGAAGTTTCTCTAGGATCCCTTTTGTTCAGAAATAGCAGACATATATGGATTTGCCATTGCTTTTTGGTAATCAGAAGGCCACTAATTGCAGCTGCGCACCAGACTTATTCCCAGCAGTGAAGGGGTTAAAGGGACAGTCTAGTCCAAAACAAACTTTCATTATTTAGACAGGACGTATAATTTTAAACAATTTTCCAATTTACTTTTATCACCAATTTTGCTTTGTTCTCTTGGTATTCTTAGTTGAAAGCTAAACCTAGGAGGTTCATATGCTAATTTAAAAGCCCTTATCTCAGGGCATTTTGACAGTTTGGAGGGTGTTAGTTCATGTGTTTCACATAGATAACACTGTGCTCATGCACGTGGAGTTCCTAGGAGGCAGCACTGATTGGATAAAATTCAAGTCTATCAAAGGAACTGAAATAAGGGGCAGTCTGCAGAGGCTTAGCTATAAGATAATCACAGAGGTAAAAAGTTTATTAATATAATTGTGTTGGTTATGCAAAACTAGGGAATAGGTAATAAATGGAGTATCTATTTTTTAAAACAATATTCTGGTGTAGACTGTACCTTTAATTAGGTAGTTTGAAAGGTTAATATAAAGGGACAGTAAAGTCAAAAAAAATATTTCATGATTTAAATAGGGCATGTAATTTTAAACAACTTTCCAATTTACTTTTATTACCAATTTTGCTTTGTTCTCTTGGTATTCTTAGTTGAAAGCTAAATCTAGGAGGTTCATGTGCTAATTTCTTAGACCTTGAAGACTGCCTCTAATTTGAAAGCATTTTGACAGTTTTTCACCACTAGAGGGCATTAGTTCACGTGTTTCATATAGATAACATTGAGCTCAGGCACGTGAAGCTCCTAGGAGCCAGCACTGATTGGCTAAAAATGCAAGTCTGTCAAAAGAACTGAAATAAGGGGGAAGTTTGCAGAGGCATAGATACAAGTTAATCACAGAGGTAAAAAGTATATTATTATAACTGTGTTGGTTATGCAAAATTGGGGAATGGGTAATAAAGGGATTATCTAACTTTTTAAACAACAAAAAAATCTGGTGTTTACTGTCCCTTTAAGATTTAGTGTAGAGATTACCCTCCTACCTGATATTTCCCCAAGACCTGATCCCTACCTGACCCCTCTCAAACAGCTCTCTTACCATCCCCACCCCCAATTGTCACCCCCATCTTAAAGGGACAGTAAACACCAGAATTATTGTTGTTTAAAAAAGGTAGATAATCCCTTTATTACCCATTCCCCAATTTTGCATAACCAACACAGTTATAATATACTTTTTACCTCTGTGATTACCTTGTATCTATGGATCTGCAAACTGCCCCCTTATTTCAATGCTTTTGACAGACTTGCATTTTTAGCCAATCAGTGCTTGCTCCTAGGAGCTTCACGTGCCTGAGCTCAATGTTATCTATATGAAACACATGAACTAACGCCCTCAAGTGGTGAAAAACTGTCAAAATGCTTTCAGATTAGAGGTGGCCTTCAAGGTCTAAGAAATTAGCATATATACCTCCTAGATGTAGCTTTCAACTAAGAATACCAAGAGAACAAAGCAAAATCGGTAATAAAAGTAAATATGAAAGTTGTTTAAAATTACATGCCCTATTTAAATCATGAAAGATTTTTTTTTTTACTTGACTGTCCCTTTAAGCACTGGCAGAAAGTCTGCCAGTATGTAAATAAGGCTTTTTTTTTTTATATATATTTTCTGCAGTGTAAGATCCCCCCTTAACCCCCAACCTCCCTGATCCCCCCTGAAAAAGCTCTCAAAACCTACCCCCTCTACCTACCTATTAGCAGCCATTTTGCTATACTTTTTATACCAAAAAAACAACTTTTCTTTTTCTGTAGTGTAGCTGCCCCCCCCCCTCATTACCATACCCTCCTCCCAGATCGCTTTTCCACCCTCTACCCCACTTTTCACTATAGAAACCCCCTCTCCCTGCTTCCCCCTCCCCACTCACTGCCGCTGAACACGCGCACTACACTTTTTTTACGTTGTTCATTCCATAGGATTTTGTTGCATTCAGAGTAGATATCCAATACAATTCCTTTCTTTTGAGAAAGAGTTCCCTGCTCCCCCGTCTTCTAAGGGGTTTAACCTGATCTATTACGTGCCACCGTAGTTGGCTTATTGAATACCCTGCTTCCAGAAAATGTGAGGAGACTGGAGCTTCGCCATTATTGCATGTTATATTGGATTTATGATCCCCAATACGATCACTTACTTTTCTAGTTGTCTCTCCAATATAAATTCTGGAGCACAGGCATTTAATAAGGTAGACAACATAACTGGAATCACAAGTAAAAAATGATCTTATGTTATATTATATAGTTTACCTGATCTTGGGTGTGAAAATGTATTTCCCTTTGATCATAGAGTTGCAGCAAGAAAATCCTAAACAAGGATAGCAACCAAAATTCTTACTAGTTATGCATCTCTTTTCTAACTTGACCTTACTTCCAATGTCAGCTTTTACTAACAGATCTGAGATTTTTATTTCGCTTATAAGCCATCATGGGGTTATTCTCAAAAGAGGGTAACTTTTTATTATAATCCCTAAGGATATGACAATTCCTATGATGTTTCAGTATATGTATAATATTATTCATAGCCCATTTAATAATGTTTAAAAATGCTGGCATTATCTCTCTGTTTAAGTGAGAAATTATTGTTTTTTAACCACCAGGTGGTGCAATTAAATTAAAGTGAATGTAAAGTCAGCATGGTCTCTAAAGTTCACATTAACTTTAAAGTTAAAATAACAGCACTTTAATTCATAATTTTTTTTTAAAGATTGTAATTACCGAGTATTTTAATTTAATATCCTCGCATTCGTAATTATAATCGTCCGCCCGGCATTTTTCATCATTGATTGACAGGGTAGGCTCGATCATCAGAACCAATAAATGTATTTTCCACGGGGGGACCAAACCCCTTTTGCTGTCGTCACGCGTCTGTACTGCGCTTGCGTTAGACAGTTCTGACAACGATATCTGAAGCTCATGCACATTTCGCGCATGCGCAATTACAGTTATCGGACTGTGTGAGGTGTTTAGCATCGCTTGGAGCGCGCATTGCCACTACGTAAACAGCGGGTGGGACCGCTGTATACGTAGGATTGAATAAGACAAGGAAGTTGCGGGTGGGAGGAGCTGGTAATTATAAGAGACTAAATTTCATATTATAATATAAAATTTATTATACATTTTATTCAAAAATGAAAGTGGCGGTTTAATTGATATAGTGATAAGCTATTGAATGATACTTTCATATCCTAAAAAATTGACATTCACTTTAAGTAGGTGGGGTCAAGTGTAGTTACACAGTGATGAACAGGTGTGTATTGCTATAAATTGCTTGTATGTGAACAGTTTTGTATTGCATGACTAAGGGTATACCACCCGAAACGTTGCAGTCTACCTTGAATATGTTACCTTGAAATAAATACTGCTGTATTGTATATATTTGGGGGCTTGAGAGTGAGCTCTGGTCTACACATGCACTCTCACATTAAGGACAATGCTGTTTTCCCATTTTCTGTGAGTGCTTCAGAACAGGATGTAAAGATTGTATTAAGGGATGTTACTTTAAATGATAATGTGGGTAGTACTTCTCATTTTACAGAAGAGGAGGTTTTAATAGCTTTATCAAAAATAAAAGTCAGTCTGTGGGTTCAGATAATATTCATCCAAGTGTAATAAAGAACTTCAATCAATGATAGCTACTCCATTAGCGTATTTATTTAATCAGTCACTGATAACTTAAGTTGTTCCAAAAGACATAAAAAAAGGTAGTGGGGAAGACTCCGGTATCTATAGGCCAGTTAGTTTGACCTCAATTGCAGGGAAGTTAATGAAAACTCTTTTAAAAAGGTAAGACTTATGTCTTACCTTCAGACAAGCAACTTATAAAGGCAAAGGACAGCCTAGTGTCCCTGCTGGAAGATCATCTCAGACTAATCTAATTAACTTTTTTGACCATGTAACTAAATTAATAGACCAGGGATTAGCCGCAGATGTAGTGCATCTAGACTTTAGCAAAAGCATTTGACACTGTACCACACAACAAACTTATTCAGCTTTCAGTGAATGCAAAAAAACATTAAAATAAGGGGTTAGGTACTAGTGGTGTTCCCCAAGGGTCAGTTCTTGGGCCTGTTTTATTTACCATGTTCATCAGCGATATTGGAAGAGGGTTTAAGAGATTTGCTTATTTGATCCATCCCTCCGGGAACATTAGCTAGTCACAGCACGCCCGATCGTGCCATTGTTCTGAATGAAAATCGCTCCTGGTACTAGACGAGAGCGGGAACGAGCTACATTTAGTCCAAATGCTCTCTCAGGTGTCCTGTTACTAGCCAGCATGCTCGCGAATAGTTCTTTGGAAATCCAAGACCCGCTCAGTAGAGCCTGGAGCGGAGTCCAACTTTAGACTAAAAAAATAAACTGGCAATGCTTGTAATTTATGAAGTTACAGCTACGTTTACTGTCCCTTTAATGTTACATTACTGACTTAACTAAAGAGGAATGGAGCTTCAAATTTGGTAGACAATGCAGCAAGTGCAGACGGTAAGGCCAGTCGAATGCTTGGTTGCATTAGAAGATGTATTAAGTGGCATAAGAACTTTGCTTTTTCTGCCGCTAAAGTTGGAATCAGCTCCAGGCTCTACTGAGCGGGTCTTGGATTTCCAAAGCGCTATTCGCGGGCGTGTTGGCTAGTCACAGCAGGCCCGAGAGCAAGTTTGGACTAAATGTAGCTCGTTCCCGCTCTGGTCTAGTAGCCGGAGCGAGCTACATTTAGTCATGCACGCCCGCGAATAGCGCTTTGGAAACACAAGACCTGCTCAGTAGAGCCTGGAGCGGAGTCCAACTTTAGACTGAAAAAAACTGGCAATGCTTGTAATTTATGAAGTTACCGCTAAGATAATGTTATATAATTCTGCTTGGCGGACATTTTTGGCTGCTAACAAACAATGATTTAAAAAGTTTCATGTACTTCTTACAAGCTTATAGATGTAGAACCCATTGCAAGATGCTTGTCTGGTTTGTAATAAAGAATAAGTATTAGGTCTAGATTGTTCCTTTAAGCTTTTGCATTAACACAACAAAATGCCAACACTAAATATCATTTATAGTTTTACACTATTGCAAATGTGTGTATTCCCAGAGCTATAAACTGTTGTATTGGTTTAACTAGTCTTTTAAATTTTCAAAATAGTTACCTGCATCTCTTAGTTTTGCTAGCGCCTGTCTCTTTTTTCTTCGTTTTTCTTTCTTCAAAATAGCTCTGGATTTTTTATGGCTAAAATACAAAGCAACCAAACAAGTTAATTTAGAACAGGTGCTAGAGTTCCTAAAAATCAGCCATATGACTTATGGAAAAATACAATTTAATAAAGGTAATAGTAATGAAAGAAACAGATACACTTTATACTTAATGAATTGCCCTTCAGACACTAGCTGCTAGATTTATTAAGCTCTTTCAGGTATACAGAGCAGGTTTGCATAAGCTTTTTCATGTGTGTATGTGTGGATATAAATAATAATAATAATAATAATAATAATAATAATAATAAACTGCCCATAGTAAGGGACACCTATTTAAATAGTAAATGAGACCATGCAATGCAATTTGTGCATTAAGATGCCACTTTAAAGGCACATAAAACCCAAAATCCCAGAAGTGCAAAGATGCTCCTTCAAAAAAAAATACCAAAAGAATGAAGCAAATTTAAGAATAGAAGTAAATTGGAAAGTTGTTTAAAATCACATACTCTGAATCATGAAATATTGTGGGTTGTATGCCCCTTTAAGAAAAAAAATTATATAAACATTTTTTTTTTTTTTTAATTGACTCGTTTTTTGTTTTTAAAAGAAGCCGACACAGAAATAAATTAAACAAACTTTCACTTGCTACATATTACAAAGAATATATTAATGAAATACTATATGGCAAGCATTTAATTTCCTGAACATGACCAAAATAGGGTAAACATGCTAACAGCGATTCAGAGTACTAACGGAACATAGAAAATAATCACAATTAGTATTTTCTGCAAAAAATTGTCATAAACTTTATGGGACAAGTGCATTCCCCCCCCCCCCAAGTCTGAAAATATCAAGAAAGCATTCTTGATACAAACAGCTATTCTTTTGCTAGCATTTCAGTCCCCCCCCCTGCTGGGATGGATTCTAAGTTAAAGTAATAGACGTTGTTTCTTGTTGCAGAGAACTTCACAGTAGCAATTTGATGTTCTTCTATGTTCAATATATTAAAACAATCCCTGAAACTTATTGTACACAAACAATAGTCGGGGTTGGCTAAATTCATATAAAAGTTCACAGCCAGACAGATTATTGCAGAGCCAAACAGTTCCTATATATGCACACCAATTAATCCAAAAATTTGTCAAACCATACAAACATTAATGGCACCTCAAAAGGTAACATCCTTTATAGCAGCTCAAATAACTAAGAGGCCTTTTCTACATCCTGAAAAACAGACCATTATCCCACCTACATCAAACTTTATAGTAGACACTATGCATTCTGGTACATCAGATTCTTCCATCAAACTACCAGATAGTGAAGTGTGATTGATCACTCCAGAACACAGGTTTCCACTGCTCCAGAGTCTAGTGGCAGCATGTTTTGCAGTTACACCACTCCAGTTGTGCTTGGCATTGTGCATGTTGATAAAAGGCTTGTGTACAGCAGCCACAAAAACCCATTTCATGAAGCTCCTGACGCACAGTTCTTGTGCTGATATTGCTTCCAGAGGTAGTCTGGAACTCTGTAGTAATACAATTGATAGGCACTTTTTACACGATCAGCATCCCTACAATTTTTACAGCACTCAGCATCTCTACTCTGTGAGTTTGCCTTATCTACGACTTGGTGGCTGCTCCTTGGTATTTCCACTTCAGAATAACAGCCATTACAGTTGACCAGTATAGATCTAGTAGGTCATACATTTCCCAAACTGACTTGTAGCAAAGGTGGCATCCTATTACAGTACCACGTTTAAAGGGGCACTCAAGTCAAAATAAACGTTAATGATTCAGATAGAGCATGCAGTCTTAAGACCCTTTTCCACTTGACTTCCATTTTCAAACTTTGCAGTCTTTTTATATCCACCCTTTCTGGGGAACAAGCACAAGCTCACAGAGTATGAGTATACTAGTCTGTGATTGACTGATGTTTGTCACATAATTCAGGGGGACGGAAAATGGGAGAAAAATATAATTTGCCAAAAAAAATAAAATAATAATAATAATATGCTTATTTGAAATTCAAAGTAGGTGTTACTGCATTGTCTTTTTACTAGGCACTTGTTAATTATGCAAATGTACTACATTTAGTGGTCCTCTAAAGTCACTAAAATCTTTAGTATGCCAATATTTGTCTATAGAAATGTCATGGCTACGTGCTAGATTCTATGCACCTGTTAGCAATGGGTGTGGCTGAAATACTTGAAATAAATTAGTTGGTGTATATATATATATATATATATATATATATATATATATATATATATAAATATTTGTTTGATCCTATACTGCTGCTTCACAACAGTGGAGAAAGACATTGAAGTTTCCAATACAAGTTAGAATTTAATGGACAGTCTACTTATTTTTTTTTATTGTTTAAAAAGATAGATAACGCCTTTACTACCCATTCTTCAGCTTTGCACAACTAGCGCGGTTATATTAAAGGGACACTGAACCCAATTTTTTTCTTTTGTGATTCAGATCAACCTTAAAATTTTAAGCAACTTTCTAATTTACTCCTATTATCAATTTTTCTTCGTTCTCTTGTTATCTTTATTTGAAGAAGAAAAAGTCCAGTACCTTGGACAGCACTTGTTTATTGGTGGATGAATTTATCGACCAATCAGCAAGAACAACCCAGGTTGTTCACCAAAATGGGCCGGTATCTAAACTTACATTCTTGCTATTCAAAAAAAGATGCCAAGTTCAGGGTTCAGTGTCCCTTTAATATACTTTATAACCTCTAAATCTCTGCCTGTTTCTAAGCCCCTGCAGGTCGCCTCTTATCTCAGTGCACTTTATTACCCTTATAAAAAGATAGATAATCCCTGTATTACCCATTCCCCAGTTTTGCATAACCATCACGGATATATTAATATTTCTCCCCTTAGTTAAGTTCTTTTGACAGACTTGCATTTTAGCCAATCAGTGCTGATTTATAGGTAACTCCAATGGAGTGAGCACAATGTTATCTATATAGCACACAAGAATTAGCGCTGTTTAGTTGTAAAAAAAAACCAAAAACTGTCAAAATGCCCTGAGATAAGAGGCGGCCTTCAAGGGCTTAGAAATGAGCATAAGCCTACCTAGGTTAAGCTTTCGACAAAGAATACCAAGAGAACAGAGCAAATTTGATAATAAAAGTAAATTTGGAAAATGTTTAAAATGGCATGCTCTATCTAAATCAAAATTAAATTTTGAGTAGACAACCAAACTTATAGATCTAGGCCTATTTTGGTATATATCATGCCACCATTTCACAGCCAAATGCGATAATATATAAAAAAAAAAAATTGTTAACTTTTTCACAAACCGTCAATGAAATTATTTACATACCGCTTGTGCAATAATGGCACAAATGATTGTAAAAGCTTCTCTGGGTTCCCCTTTCTTCAGAAATAGACATAAATGGCTTTGCCATTGCTTTTTGGAAATGTGAACGTCGCAAATTACAGCTGCGCACCACACTTCTATTATTCCCAGCAGTAAAGGGGTTAATCAGGTAGCATGTAAAGTAAATTTTAGCTTTAGTATAGAGATTACCCACCTACCTGAAAAATCCACCCTCTGATCCCTACCTGATCCCTCCAAAAAGCTCTCCCCCCCCCCCCCCCACTGGTCACCACCATCTTAGGTACTGGCAAACAGTCTGCAAATATGAAGTTAAGACATTTTTTTTCCTTTCTATTTTCAGCAGTATAGGAGCCTCCCCTTACCCTCCAACCCTCCCCCCTCTATTTAGTGTCCATCATATACCACACCAGCAGATGATCGTTACGATCTGGCCTCTGCCTTCATATGGATCCAGAGGACAGATTGGGCTCCGGTTCCATATGCAGACAGATGCCTGGAGCTCAGGAACTCCAGCTCTCAGCTGTAACTTAAAGGAATAGTCTAGTCAAAATTAAACTAAAAATACATTTTAAAATTAAAAGATACCAAGAGAACGAAGAAAAATTGATAATAGGAGTAAATTTGGAAGTGGCTTAAAAATTGCATGCTCTGAATCATGAAAGTTTAATTTTGACTAGACTATTCCTTTAACAGCCGAGACTACTGGAGCTTCCTGCAGCTCCTGACTTATATTTACGTTGTGTGGTATGATAAGCAAAAAGTACCACATTACGTCTAATATAATATTATATATATATATATATATATATATATATATATATATATATATCATATTGGCTTAAGGGGTTAAATTTGAAAGATGAAAAACAGAATTTATGTTTACCTGATAAATTTCTTTCTCCAACGGTGTGTCCGGTCCACGGCGTCATCCTTACTTGTGGGATATTCTCTTCCCCAACAGGAAATGGCAAAGAGCCCAGCAAAGCTGGTCACATGATCCCTCCTAGGCTCCGCCTACCCCAGTCATTCGACCGACGTTAAGGAGGAATATTTGCATAGGAGAAACCATATGGTACCGTGGTGACTGTAGTTAAAGAAAATAAAATATCAGACCTGATTAAAAAAACCAGGGCGGGCCGTGGGCCGGACACACCGGTGGAGAAAGAAATTTATAAGGTAAACATAAATTCTGTTTTCTCCAACATAGGTGTGTCCGGTCCACGGCGTCATCCTTACTTGTGGGAACCAATACCAAAGCTTTAGGACACGGATGAAGGGAGGGAGCAAATCAGGTCACCTAAATGGAAGGCACCACGGCTTGCAAAACCTTTCTCCCAAAAATAGCCTCAGAAGAAGCAAAAGTATCAAACTTGTAAAATTTGGTAAAAGTGTGCAGTGAAGACCAAGTCGCTGCCCTACATATCTGATCAACAGAAGCCTCGTTCTTGAAGGCCCATGTGGAAGCCACAGCCCTAGTGGAATGAGCTGTGATTCTTTCGGGAGGCTGCCGTCCGGCAGTCTCGTAAGCCAATCTGATGATGCTTTTAATCCAAAAAGAGAGAGAGGTAGAAGTTGCTTTTTGACCTCTCCTTTTACCTGAATAAACAACAAACAAGGAAGATGTTTGTCTAAAATCCTTTGTAGCATCTAAATAGAATTTTAGAGCGCGAACAACATCCAAATTGTGCAACAAACGTTCCTTCTTTGAAACTGGTTTTGGACACAGAGATGGTACGATAATCTCCTGGTTAATGTTTTTGTTAGAAACAACTTTTGGAAGAAAACCAGGTTTAGTACGTAAAACCACCTTATCTGCATGGAACACCAGATAAGGAGGAGAACACTGCAGAGCAGATAATTCTGAGACTCTTCTAGCAGAAGAAATCGCAACTAAAAACAAAACTTTTCCAAGATAATAACTTAATATCAACGGAATGTAAGGGTTCAAACGGAACCCCCTGAAGAACTGAAAGAACTAAATTGAGACTCCAAGGAGGAGTCAAAGGTTTGTAAACAGGCTTGATTCTAACCAGAGCCTGAACAAAGGCTTGAACATCTGGCACAGCTGCCAGCTTTTTGTGAAGTAATACCGACAAGGCAGAAATCTGTCCCTTCAGGGAACTAGCAGATAATCCTTTTTCCAATCCTTCTTGAAGGAAGGATAGAATCCTAGGAATCTTAACCTTGTCCCAAGGGAATCTTTTAGATTCACACCAACAGATATATTTTTTCCAAATCTTGTGGTAAATCTTTCTAGTCACAGGCTTTCTGGCCTGAACAAGAGTATCGATCACAGAATCTGAGAATCCTCGCTTCGATAAAATCAAGCGTTCAATCTCCAAGCAGTCAGCTGGAGTGAAACCAGATTCGGATGTTCGAACGGACCCTGAACAAGAAGGTCTCGTCTCAAAGGTAGCTTCCAAGGTGGAGCCGATGACATATTCACCAGATCTGCATACCAAGTCCTGCGTGGCCACGCAGGAGCTATCAAGATCACCGACGCCCTCTCCTGCTTGATCCTGGCTATCAGCCTGGGGATGAGAGGAAATGGCGGGAACACATAAGCTAGTTTGAAGGTCCAAGGTGCTACTAGTGCATCCACTAGAGCCGCCTTGGGGTCCCTGGATCTGGCCCCGTAGCAAGGAACTTTGAAGTTCTGACGAGAGGCCATCAGATCCATGTCTGGAATGCCCCACAGGTGAGTGACTTGGGCAAAGATTTCCGGATGGAGTTCCCACTCCCCCGGATGCAATGTCTGACGACTCAGAAAATCCGCTTCCCAATTTTCCACTCCTGGGATGTGGATAGCAGACAGGTGGCAGGAGTGAGACTCCGCCCAAAGAATAATTTTGGTTACTTCTTCCATCGCTAGGGAACTCCTTGTTCCCCCCTGATGGTTGATGTACGCAACAGTCGTCATGTTGTCTGATTGAAACCGTATGAACCTGGTCCTCGCAAGCTGGGGCCAGGCCTGGAGAGCATTGAATATCGCTCTCAGTTCCAGAATATTTATCGGTAGAAGAGATTCTTCCCGAGACCAAAGACCCTGAGCTTTCAGGGATCCCCAGACCGCGCCCCAGCCTATCAGACTGGCGTCGGTCGTGACAATGACCCACTCTGGTCTGTGGAACATCATCCCTTGAGACAGATTGTCCAGGGACAGCCACCAACGGAGTGAGTCTCTGGTCCTCTGATTTACTTGTATCTTCGGAGACAAGTCTGTATAGTCCCCATTCCACTGACTGAGCATGCACAGTTGTAATGGTCTTAGATGAATGCGTGCAAAAGGAACTATGTCCATCGCCGCCACCATCAACCCGATCACTTCCATGCACTGAACTATGGAAGGAAGAGGAACGGAATGAAGTATCCGACAAGAGTCCAGAAGCTTTGTTTTTCTGGCCTCTGTTAGAAAGATCCTCATTTCTAAGGAGTCTATAATTGTTCCCAAGAAGGGAACCCTTGTTGACGGGGATAGAGAACTCTTTTCCACATTCACTTTCCAGCCGTGAGATCTGAGAAAGGCCAGGACAATGTCCGTGTGAGCCTTTGCTTGAGGAAGGGACGACGCTTGAATCAGAATGTCGTCCAGGTAAGGTACTACTGCAATGCCCCTTGGTCTTAGCACCGCTAGAAGGGACCCTAGTACCTTTGTGAAAATCCTTGGAGCAGTGGCTAATCCGAAAGGAAGCGCCACAAACTGGTAATGTTTGTCCAGGAATGCAAACCTTAGGAACCGATGATGTTCCTTGTGGATAGGAATATGTAGATACGCATCCTTTAAATCCACCGTGGTCATGAATTGACCTTCCTGGATGGAAGGAAGGATAGTTCGAATGGTTTCCATCTTGAACGATGGGACCTTGAGAAATTTGTTTAAGATCTTGAGATCTAGGATTGGTCTGAACGTTCCCTCTTTTTTGGGAACTATGAACAGATTGGAGTAGAACCCCATCCCTTGTTCTCTTAATGGAACAGGATGAATCACTCCCATTTTTAACAGGTCTTCTACACAATGTAAGAACGCCTGTCTTTTTATGTGGTCTGAAGACAACTGCGACCTGTGGAACCTCCCCCTTGGGGGAAGTCCCTTGAATTCCAGAAGATAACCCTGGGAGACTATTTCTAGCGCCCAAGGATCCAGAACATCTCTTGCCCAAGCCTGAGCGAAGAGAGAGAGTCTGCCCCCCACCAGATCCGGTCCCGGATCGGGGGCCAATATTTCATGCTGTCTTGGTAGCAGTGGCAGGTTTCTTGGCCTGCTTTCCCTTGTTCCAGCCTTGCATTGGTCTCCAAGCTGGCTTGGCCTGAGCAGTATTACCCTCTTGCTTAGAGGACGTAGCACCTTGGGCTGGTCCGTTTTTACGAAAGGGACGAAAATTAGGTCTATTTTTTGCCTTGAAAGGCCGATCCTGAGGAAGGGCGTGGCCTTTACCCCCAGTGATATCAGAGATAATCTCTTTCAAGTCAGGACCAAACAACGTTTTCCCCTTGAAAGGAATGTTTAGTAGCTTGTTCTTGGAAGACGCATCAGCCGACCAAGATTTCAACCAAAGCGCTCTGCGCGCCACAATAGCAAACCCAGAGTTCTTAGCCGCTAACTTAGCCAATTGCAAAGAGGCGTCTAGAGTGAAAGAATTAGCCAATTTGAGAGCATTGATTCTGTCCATAATCTCCTCATAAGGAGGAGAGTCACTATCGAGCACCTTAAGCAGTTCATCAAACCAGAAATATGCGGCAGTAGTGACAGGGACAATGCATGAAATGGGTTGTAGAAGGTAACCCTGCTGAACAAACATCTTTTTAAGCAAACCTTCTAATTTTTTATCCATAGGATCTTTGAAAGCACAACTATCCTCTATGGGAATAGTGGTGCGTTTGTTTAAAGTAGAAACCGCTCCCTCGACCTTGGGGACTGACTGCCATCAGTCCTTTCTGGGGTCGACCATAGGAAACAATTTTTTAAATATGGGGGGAGGGACGAAAGGAATACCGGGCCTTTCCCATTCTTTATTAACAATGTCCGCCACCCGCTTGGGTATAGGAAAAGCTTCTGGGAGCCCCGGCACCTCTAGGAACTTGTCCATTTTACATAGTTTCTCTGGGATGACTAAATTTTCACAATCATCCAGAGTGGATAATACCTCCTTAAGCAAAATGCGGAGATGTTCCAATTTAAATTTAAATGTAATCACATCAGATTCAGCCTGCTGAGAAATGTTCCCTAAATCAGTAATTTCTCCCTCAGACAAAACCTCCCTGGCCCCCTCAGATTGGGTTAGGGGCCCTTCAGAGATATTAATATCAGCGTCGTCATGCTCTTCAGTAACTAAAACAGAGCAGCCACGCTTACGCTGACAAGGGTTCATTTTGGCTAAAATGTTTTTGACAGAATTATCCATTACAGCCGTTAATTGTTGCATAGTAAGGAGTATTGGCGCGCTAGATGTACTAGGGGCCTCCTGAGTGGGCAAGACTCGTGTAGACGAAGGAGGGAATGATGCAGTACCATGCTTACTCCCCTCACTTGAGGAATCATCTTGGGCATCATTGTCATTATCACATAAATCACATTTATTTAAATGAATAGGAATTCTGGCTTCCCCACATTCAGAACACAGTCTATCTGGTAGGTCAGACATGTTAAACAGGCATAAACTTGATCAGAAAGTACAAAAAACGTTTTAAAATAAAACCGTTACTGTCACTTTAAATTTTAAACTGAACACACTTTAGTACTGCAATTGCGAAAAAACATGAAGGAATTGTTCAAAATTCACCAAATTTTCACCACAGCGTCTTAAAGCCTTGAAAATATTGCACACCAATTTTGGAAGCTTTAACCCTTAAAATAACGGAACCGGAGCCGTTTTAAGCTTTAAACCCCTTTACAGTCCCTGGTATCTGCTTTGCTGAGACCCAACCAAACCCAAAGGGGAATACGATACCAAATGACGCCTTCAGAAGTCTTTTATAAGTATCAGAGCTCCTCTCACATGCGACTGCATGCCATGCCTCTCAAAAACAAGTGCGCAACACCGGCGCGAAAATGAGACTCTGCCTATGCTTTGGGAAAGCCCCTAAAGAATAAGGTGTCTAAAACAGTGCCTGCCGATATTATTATATCAAAATACCCAGATAAAATGATTCCTCAAGGCTAAATATGTGTTAATAATCAATCGATTTAGCCCAGAAAAAGTCTACAGTTTAAATAAGCCCTTGTGAAGCCCTTATTTACAATCGTAATAAACATGGCTTACCGGATCCCATAGGGAAAATGACAGCTTCCAGCATTACATCGTCTTGTTAGAATGTGTCATACCTCAAGCAGCAAGGGACTGCAAACTGTTCCCCCAACTGAAGTTAATTGCTCTCAACAGTCCTGTGTGGAACAGCCATGGATTTTAGTTACGGTTGCTAAAATCATTTTCCTCATACAAACAGAATTCTTCATCTCTTTTCTGTTTCTGAGTAAATAGTACGTACCAGCACTATTTGAAAATAACAAACTCTTGATTGAATAATGAAAAACTACAGTTAAACACTAAAAAACTCTAAGCCATCTCCGTGGAGATGTTGCCTGTACAACGGCAAAGAGAATGACTGGGGTAGGCGGAGCCTAGGAGGGATCATGTGACCAGCTTTGCTGGGCTCTTTGCCATTTCCTGTTGGGGAAGAGAATATCCCACAAGTAAGGATGACGCCGTGGACCGGACACACCTATGTTGGAGAAATACATACATTTTAAAAACTTTTAACCCCTTAACAGTCAGCCATTTCCAACACTGTGCTGAGCTGTTTTGGCGTTTTTAGTGCTTATCACATTTCATCCCTACTGTAGATCATTTTTCAGCGATAAACCCAGAGAGAGATAGAATATGAATATATATATATATATATATATATATATATATATATATATATATATATATATATATATATATATATATAATAAAAAAATAAAAAAAAAGAAGCAGGCACTCACCAGTATTTAAATAAAGGATATCTTTTAGTCCCACAAGGTGTGACGTTTTGGAGTACAGGTAGCCCTCAGTTTACGCCGGGGTTAGGTTCCAGGAGGAATGGTTGTAAATCGAAACCGTTGTAAATTGAAACCCAGTTTATAATGTAAGTCAATGGGAAGTGAGGGAGTTAGGTTCCAGGTCCCTCTCAAAATTGGCATAAGTAACATCTAATACATTATTTTTAAAGGTTTGAAATGAAGACTTTAAATGCTAAACAGCATTATAAACCTAATAATATAGATTGTATCATCATCAAACTAAGTTTAATGAACAAAAACATTTGCTAACAGCACCTAATTAAATAATCACACAACAGACTGCATCATTATCAAACTAAGTTTAATGAACAAAAACGTTTTTTACTTACAGTTCTCTGCATTGTTAGCATGTTAGATAATATTGGGTCTGAACCTATTCTAGGCATTTCAATCTGCAGTGATTAATAGGCAGTTAGGCACCCTCATCTCAAGCAGCTGGACAGGAAGATAATAGGGAAGTGGCTGCTAAATCTTGCTCGATAGATCTGGTCTGATCTGTGTACACAGATCAATTTCAGGCTGTTAAACTTGCCTAACTTTGCTGAAACACAAGCAGACAGCTCCACCTACTGGCTATTTTAATTAGTGCACTGCTTTTAAATAGCAGACTGAAAAAAAACAGAATTTATGTTTACCTGATAAATTACTTTCTCCAACGGTGTGTCCGGTCCACGGCGTCATCCTTACTTGTGGGATATTCTCCTCCCCAACAGGAAATGGCAAAGAGCCCAGCAAAGCTGGTCACATGATCCCTCCTAGGCTCCGCCTACCCCAGTCATTCGACCGACGTTAAGGAGGAATATTTGCATAGGAGAAACCATATGGTACCGTGGTGACTGTAGTTAAAGAAAATAAATTATCAGACCTGATTAAAAAACCAGGGCGGGCCGTGGACCGGACACACCGTTGGAGAAAGTAATTTATCAGGTAAACATAAATTCTGTTTTCTCCAACATCGGTGTGTCCGGTCCACGGCGTCATCCTTACTTGTGGGAACCAATACCAAAGCTTTAGGACACGGATGAAGGGAGGGAGCAAATCAGGTCACCTAAATGGAAGGCACCACGGCTTGCAAAACCTTTCTCCCAAAAATAGCCTCAGAAGAAGCAAAAGTATCAAACTTGTAAAATTTGGTAAAAGTGTGCAGTGAAGACCAAGTCGCTGCCCTACATATCTGATCAACAGAAGCCTCGTTCTTGAAGGCCCATGTGGAAGCCACAGCCCTAGTGGAATGAGCTGTGATTCTTTCGGGAGGCTGCCGTCCGGCAGTCTCGTAAGCCAATCTGATGATGCTTTTAATCCAAAAAGAGAGAGAGGTAGAAGTTGCTTTTTGACCTCTCCTTTTACCGGAATAAACAACAAACAAGGAAGATGTTTGTCTAAAATCCTTTGTAGCATCTAAATAGAATTTTAGAGCGCGAACAACATCCAAATTGTGCAACAAACGTTCCTTCTTTGAAACTGGTTTCGGACACAGAGAAGGTACGATAATCTCCTGGTTAATGTTTTTGTTAGAAACAACTTTTGGAAGAAAACCAGGTTTAGTACGTAAAACCACCTTATCTGCATGGAACACCAGACAAGGAGGAGAACACTGCAGAGCAGATAATTCTGAAACTCTTCTGGCAGAAGAAATTGCAACTAAAAACAAAACTTTCCAAGATAATAATTTAATATCAACGGAATGCAAGGGTTCAAACGGAACCCCCTGAAGAACTGAAAGAACTAAATTGAGACTCCAAGGAGGAGTCAAAGGTTTGTAAACAGGCTTAATTCTAACCAGAGCCTGAACAAAAGCTTGAACATCTGGCACAGCAGCCAGTTTTTTGTGAAGTAACACCGACAAGGCAGAAATCTGTCCCTTCAGGGAACTTGCAGATAATCCTTTTTCCAATCCTTCTTGAAGGAAGGATAGGATCCTAGGAATCTTAACCTTGTCCCAAGGGAATCCTTTAGATTCACACCAACAGATATATTTTTTCCAAATTTTGTGGTAAATCTTTCTAGTTACAGGCTTTCTGGCCTGAATAAGAGTATCGATAACAGAATCTGAGAACCCTCGCTTCGATAAAATCAAGCGTTCAATCTCCAAGCAGTCAGCTGGAGTGAAACCAGATTCGGATGTTCGAACGGACCCTGAACAAGAAGGTCTCGTCTCAAAGGTAGCTTCCAAGGTGGAGCCGATGACATATTCACCAGATCTGCATACCAAGTCCTGCGTGGCCACGCAGGAGCTATCAAGATCACCGACGCCCTCTCCTGATTGATCCTGGCTACCAGCCTGGGGATGAGAGGAAAGGGCGGGAACACATAAGCTAGTTTGAAGGTCCAAGGTGCTACTAGTGCATCCACTAGAGCCGCCTTGGGATCCCTGGATCTGGACCCGTAGCAAGGAACTTTGAAGTTCTGACGAGAGGCCATCAGATCCATGTCTGGAATGCCCCACAGCTGAGTGACTTGGGCAAAGATTTCCGGATGGAGTTCCCACTCCCCCGGATGCAATGTCTGACGACTCAGAAAATCCGCTTCCCAATTTTCCACTCCTGGGATGTGGATAGCAGACAGGTGGCAGGAGTGAGACTCCGCCCATAGAATGATTTTGGTCACTTCTTCCATCGCTAGGGAACTCCTTGTTCCCCCCTGATGGTTGATGTACGCAACAGTTGTCATGTTGTCTGATTGAAACCGTATGAACTTGGCCCTCGCTAGCTGAGGCCAAGCCTTGAGAGCATTGAATATCGCTCTCAGTTCCAGAATATTTATCGGTAGAAGAGATTCTTCCCGAGACCAAAGACCCTGAGCTTTCAGGGATCCCCAGACCGCGCCCCAGCCCATCAGACTGGCGTCGGTCGTGACAATGACCCACTCTGGTCTGCGGAATGTCATCCCTTGTGACAGGTTGTCCAGGGACAGCCACCAACGGAGTGAGTCTCTGGTCCTCTGATTTACTTGTATCTTCGGAGACAAGTCTGTATAGTCCCCATTCCACTGACTGAGCATGCACAGTTGTAATGGTCTTAGATGAATGCGCGCAAAAGGAACTATGTCCATTGCCGCTACCATCAACCCGATCACTTCCATGCACTGAGCTATGGAAGGAAGAGGAACGGAATGAAGTATCCGACAAGAGTCTAGAAGTTTTGTTTTTCTGGCCTCTGTTAGAAAAATCCTCATTTCTAAGGAGTCTATAATTGTTCCCAAGAAGGGAACCCTTGTTGACGGGGATAGAGAACTCTTTTCCACGTTCACTTTCCATCCGTGAGATCTGAGAAAGGCCAGGACGATGTCCGTGTGAGCCTTTGCTTGAGGAAGGGACGACGCCTGAATCAGAATGTCGTCCAAGTAAGGTACTACAGCAATGCCCCTTGGTCTTAGCACAGCTAGAAGGGACCCTAGTACCTTTGTGAAAATCCTTGGAGCAGTGGCTAATCCGAAAGGAAGCGCCACGAACTGGTAATGTTTGTCCAGGAATGCGAACCTTAGGAACCGATGATGTTCCTTGTGGATAGGAATATGTAGATACGCATCCTTTAAATCCACCGTGGTCATGAATTGACCTTCCTGGATGGAAGGAAGAATAGTTCGAATGGTTTCCATCTTGAACGATGGAACCTTGAGAAACTTGTTTAAGATCTTGAGATCTAAGATTGGTCTGAACGTTCCCTCTTTTTTGGGAACTATGAACAGATTGGAGTAGAACCCCATCCCTTGTTCTCTTAATGGAACAGGATGAATCACTCCCATTTTTAACAGGTCTTCTACACAATGTAAGAATGCCTGTCTTTTTATGTGGTCTGAAGACAACTGAGACCTGTGGAACCTCCCCCTTGGGGGAAGTCCCTTGAATTCCAGAAGATAACCTTGGGAGACTATTTCTAGCGCCCAAGGATCCAGAACATCTCTTGCCCAAGCCTGAGCGAAGAGAGAGAGTCTGCCCCCCACCAGATCCGGTCCCGGATCGGGGGCCAACATTTCATGCAGTCTTGGTAGCAGTGGCAGGTTTCTTGGCCTGCTTTCCTTTGTTCCAGCCTTGCATTGGTCTCCAAGCTGGCTTGGCTTGAGAAGTATTACCCTCTTGCTTAGAGGACGTAGCACCTTGGGCTGGTCCGTTTCTACGAAAGGGACGAAAATTAGGTTTATTTTTTGCCTTGAAAGGCCGATCCTGAGGAAGGGCGTGGCCCTTACCCCCAGTGATATCAGAGATATCAGAGATAATCTCTTTCAAGTCAGGGCCAAACAGCGTTTTCCCCTTGAAAGGAATGTTAAGTAGCTTGTTCTTGGAAGACGCATCAGCCGACCAAGATTTCAACCAAAGCGCTCTGCGCGCCACAATAGCAAACCCAGAATTCTTAGCCGCTAACCTAGCCAATTGCAAAGTGGCGTCGAGGGTGAAAGAATTAGCCAATTTGAGAGCATTGATTCTGTCCATAATCTCCTCATAAGGAGGAGAATCACTATCGACCGCCTTTATCAGCTCATCGAACCAGAAACATGCGGCTGTAGCGACAGGGACAATGCATGAAATTGGTTGTAGAAGGTAACCCTGCTGCACAAACATCTTTTTAAGCAAACCTTCTAATTTTTTATCCATAGGATCTTTGAAAGCACAACTATCCTCTATGGGTATAGTGGTGCGTTTGTTTAAAGTGGAAACCGCTCCCTCGACCTTGGGGACTGTCTGCCATAAGTCCTTTCTGGGGTCGACCATAGGAAACAATTTTTTAAATATGGGGGGAGGGACGAAAGGAATACCTGGCCTCTCCCATTCTTTATTAACAATGTCCGCCACCCGCTTGGGTATAGGAAAAGCTTCTGGGAGCCCCGGCACCTCTAGGAACTTGTCCATTTTACATAGTTTCTCTGGGATGACCAACTTGTCACAATCATCCAGAGTGGATAATACCTCCTTAAGCAGAATGCGGAGATGTTCCAACTTAAATTTAAATGCAATCACATCAGGTTCAGCCTGTTGAGAAATGTTCCCTGAATCAGTAATTTCTCCCTCAGACAAAACCTCCCTGGCCCCATCAGACTGGGTTAGGGGCCCTTCAGAGATATTAATATCAGCGTCGTCATGCTCTTCAGTATCTAAAACAGAGCAGCCGCGCTTACGCTGACAAGTGTTTATTTTGGCTAAAATGTTTTTGACAGAATTATCCATTACAGCCGTTAATTGTTGCATAGTAAGGAGTATTGGCGCGCTAGATGTACTAGGGGCCTCCTGAGTGGGCAAGACTCGTGTAGACGAAGGAGGGAATGATGCAGTACCATGCTTACTCCCCTCACTTGAGGAATCATCTTGGGCATCATTGTCATTATCACATAAATCACATTTATTTAAATGAGAAGGAACTCTGGCTTCCCCACATTCAGAACACAGTCTATCTGGTAGTTCAGACATGTTAAACAGGCATAAACTTGATAACAAAGTACAAAAACGTTTTAAAATAAAACCGTTACTGTCACTTTAAATTTTAAACTGAACACACTTTATTACTGCAATTGCGAAAAAACATGAAGGAATTGTTCAAAATTTATCAAATTTTCACCACAGTGTCTTAAAGCCTTAAAAGTATTGCACACCAAATTTGGAAGCTTTAACCCTTAAAATAACGGAACCGGAGCCGTTTTAAACTTTAACCCCTTTACAGTCCCTGGTATCTGCTTTGCTGAGACCCAACCAAGCCCAAAGGGGAATACGATACCAAATGACGCCTTCAGAAAGTCTTTTCTAAGTATCAGAGCTCCTCTCACATGCGACTGCATGCCATGCCTCTCAAAAACAAGTGCGCCACACCGGCGCGAAAATGAGGCTCTGCTTATGCTTTGGGAAAGCCCCTAAGGAATAAGGTGTCTAATACAGTGCCTGCCGATATTGTTATATCAAAATACCCAGATAAAATGATTCCTCAAGGCTAAATATGTGTTAATAATGAATCGATTTAGCCCAGAAAAAGTCTACAGTCTTAATAAGCCCTTGTGAAGCCCTTATTTACGATCGTAATAAACATGGCTTACCGGATCCCATAGGGAAAATGACAGCTTCCAGCATTACATCGTCTTGTTAGAATGTGTCATACCTCAAGCAGCAAGAGACTGCACACTGTTCCCCCAACTGAAGTTAATTGCTCTCAACAGTCCTGTGTGGAACAGCCATGGATTTTAGTTACGGTTGCTAAAATCATTTTCCTCATACAAACAGAAATCTTCATCTCTTTTCTGTTTCTGAGTAAATAGTACATACCAGCACTATTTCAAAATAACAAACTCTTGATTGAATAATAAAAACTACAGTTAAACACTAAAAAACTCTAAGCCATCTCCGTGGAGATGTTGCCTGTACAACGGCAAAGAGAATGACTGGGGTAGGCGGAGCCTAGGAGGGATCATGTGACCAGCTTTGCTGGGCTCTTTGCCATTTCCTGTTGGGGAGGAGAATATCCCACAAGTAAGGATGACGCCGTGGACCGGACACACCTATGTTGGAGAAAAGGTTGTTATTCTGAAACGGTGCAAATTAAAGAGGCGTAAACCGAGGGCCACCTGTATTACCTCCTTCCTCAGACATAAGAAAGTGAAAAACAGCAACCTCTATATATATTCATGTGTGAACATAAAACCTCCTACTAATCATAATCAAGTGAAGCATCAGGCGCATAGCATGAGTTACTAGGGGCGTCGTCCGTAGCCTTAGTAAACAGCCAAACAAATTTAAACTAAACAACATGGCTAATTAGATAAAAACAATGTTGCTTTTATGCAAACACTATACATCCATAATCAACAACTACAACTTAATATGGGCGGACTGATGAGGCACTCATAAATACAACAGCAACTTCTATGGCCATAAGCAAAAGTATAATGACTAACGGTAAAATACTATACAGTCATATAACTATGCGGACAAATTACATAAGTCTGAAATACTTATGTTGATAGCAGTTATACCCCCTTTCAGACTTATATAATTTGCCTGCATAGTTATACCGTAAGTCATTATACTTTTGCTTATGGCCATAGAAGTTAACGTATTTATGAGTACCTCAGCAGTCGGCCCATATTAAGTTGTAGTTGTTGATTATGGATGTAGAGTGTTAGCATAAGAGCAGCATTGTTTTTATCTAATTAGCCATGTTGTTTAGCTGGTTACTAAGGCTACGGATGACGCCCCTAGTGACTCATGCTATGCGCCTGATGCTTCCAGCTGATTCAAATCACTTGATTATGTTTAGTAGGAGATTTAATGTTCACACATGAGTATATCTAGAGGCTGCTGTTATTCACTTTCTTGTTATGTCTGAGGAAGGAGGTAATACTCCGAAACGTCACACCTTGTGGGATCAAAAGATATCCTATATTTAAAATACCGGTGAGTGTCTGCTTCTTTTTGTTTTGTATGCTTTGCCTGCTGCAGCACCCCGGTCAAAGATTCGCGAGTGCCATACTCTGCCTGGAATTTAAATATATTTAAATTTACACACCCATGTTAAAATGTCAGGTTTCTGTGATGTAAAAAAAAAAAAAATAGACAAAGATAAATCATTTCAGAACTTTTTCCACCTTTAATGTGACCTATAAACTACACAACTCAATTCAAAAACAAACTGAAATCTTTAACCCCTTAACGACATACGTCGTACAGGGTACGTCTTGCACAAACTGGTCTTTAAAGACCAGCGACGTACCCTGTACGACGTTGGGGTTGAAAGCGGCTGGAAGCGATCCTGATCGCTTCCAGACGCTTTCCGGTTATTGCAGTGATGCCTCGATATCGAGGCATCACTGCAATAACATTTTCCCCCATCCGATGCAGAGAGAGCCACTCTGTGGCCCTCTCTGCACCGGACATCGGCGGCCGCAATCGTTGGTGGGTGGGAGCCGACGTGGGAGGCGGGTGGGCGGCCATCGATGGATTTTCAAGTGCAGTGGTGGGCGGGATCGTGGGCGGGGTAGTTAGGGGGCGCGCACGGACGCGCGCACGTGCACGGGGGAGGCGGGCGGGCGCGTGCACGGGGAGGGAGCGGGTGGGAACCGTTACACTATGGAACAGTTAGTTAGAGGGAGAGAGGGGGGATAAAAAATTATTAAAAATCATGCATAATCGAAGTGATCTGGGAGGGGGTGGGGGTTTAGTCTTTAGGGGGGGGAAGCTACACTACAGAAAAGTGGGGGGAAAATTTAAAAATATATATTTTTTTGTAAACTGGGTACTGGCAGACAGCTGCCAGTACCCAAGATGGCGCCCAATAATGTAGAGGGGGAGGGTTAGAGAGCTGTTTGGGGGGGGATCAGGCAGGTTTGGGGCTAAGGAGGATCCTACACAGCAGCATATGTAAATATGCTATAAAAAAAAATTAAAAAAAAAAAGATACCTTTTATTTTAGTACTGGCAGACTTTCTGCCAGTACTTAAGATGGCGGGGACAATTCTGGGGTGGGGGAGGGAAGAGAGCTGTTTGGGAGGGATCAAGGGGTCTGATGTGTCAGGTGGGAGGCTGATCTCTACACTATAGCTAAAATTAACCCTGCAAGCTCCCTACAAGATCCCTAATTAACCCCTTCACTGCTAGACATAATACACGTGTGATGTGCAGCGGCATTTAGCAGCCTTCTAATTGCCAAAAAGCATCGCCAAAGCCATATATGTCTGTTATTTCTAAACAAAGGGGATCCCAGAGAAGCATTTACTACCATTTGTGCCATAATTGCACAAGATGTTTGTAAATAATTTCAGTGAGAATCCTAAAATTTGCGAAAAAATTTAAGTTTTTTTTAAATTTGATCGCATTTGGCGGTGAAATGGTGGCATTAAATATACCAAAATGGGCCTAGATCAATACTTTGGGTTGTCTACTACACTACACTAAAGCTAAAATTAACTCTACAAGCTCTCTACATGCTCCCTAATTAACCCCTTCACTGCTGGGCATAAAACACGTGTGGTGCGCAGTGACATTTAGCAGCCTTCTAATTACCAAAAAGCAACGCCAAAGCCATATAAGTCTGCTATTTCTGAACAAAGGGGATCCCAGAGAAGCATTTACAACAATTTATGCCATAATTGCATAAGTGGTTTGTAAATAATTTGTGTGAGAAACCTAAAGTTTGTGAAAAAATTTGTGAAAAAGTGAAAAAAAAAATTATTTGATCGCATTTGGCGGTGAAATGGTGGCATGAAATATACCAAAATGGGCCTAGATCAATACTTTGGGATGTCTTCTAAAAAAAAATATATACATGTCAAGGGATATTCAGGGATTCCTGACAGATATCAGGGTTCCAATGTAACTAGCGCTCATTTTGAAAAAAAGTGGTTTTGAAATAGCAAAGTGCTACTTGTATTTATTGCCCTATAACTTGCAAAAAAAGCAAAGAACATGTAAACATTGGGTATTTCTAAACTCAGGATAAAATTTAGAAACTATTTAGCATGGTTGTTTTTTGGTGGTTGTAGATGTGTAACAGATTTTGGGGGTCAAAGTTAGAAAAAGTGTGTTTTTTTCCATTTTTTCCTCATATTTTATAATATTTTTAATAGTAAATTATAAGATATGATGAAAATAATGGTATCCTTAGAAAGTCCATTTAGTGGCGAGAAAAACGGTATATAATATGTGTGGGTACAGTAAATGAGTAAGAGGAAAATTACAGCTAAACACAAACACCGCAGAAATGTAAAAATAGCACTGGTCCTTAAGGGAAAGAAATTGAAAAATGGCCTTGGTCCTTAAGGGGTTAAGGTGGAGGGAAGTAAACAAAAAAAAACAAAAAATAATGTGGTTGCTTATAACTGGGGATGTAGCTGTGTTCAGAATTAAGCAATCACATTCAAAACCATGTTAAATAAGAGTCATCACACACCTGCCATAATTTAAAGTGCCTCTGATTAACCCTGAATAAAGTTCAGCTGTTCTAGTAGGTCTTTCCTGACATTTTCTTAGTCGCGTCCTACACAAAAGCCATGGTCCGCAGAGAGCTTCCAAAGCATCAGAGGGATCTCATTGTTAAAAGGTATCAGTCAGGAGAAGGGTACAAAAGAATTTCCAAGGCATTAAATATACCATGGAACACAGTTATCATCAAGTGGAGAACATATGGCACAACAATGACATTACCAAGAACTGGATGTCCCTCCAAACTTGATGAAAAGACGAGAAGAAAACTGGTCTGGCAGGCTACCCAGAGGCCTACAGCAACATTAAAGGAGCTGCAGGAATATCTGGCAAGTACTGGCTGTGTAGTACATGTGACAACAATCGCCCGTATTCTTCATATGTTTGGGCTTTGGGGTAGACGGCAAGACGGAAGCCTTTTCTTACGAAGAAAAACATCCAAGCCCAGCTAAATTTAACAAAAACACATCTGAAGTCTCCCAAAAGCATGTGAGAAAAGGTGTTATGTGACAACAATCGCCCGTATTCTTCATATGTTCGGGCTTTGGGGTAGACGGCAAGACGGAAGCCTTTTCTTATGAAGAAAAACATCCAAGCCCAGCTAAATTTAACAAAAACACATCTGAAGTCTCCCAAAAGCATGTGAGAAAAGGTGTTATGGTCTGATGAAACCAAGGTTGAACTTTTTGGCAAGAATTCCAAAAGATATGTTTGGCGCAAAAACAACACTGCATGTCACCAAAAGAACACCATACCCACAGTGAAGCATGGTGGTGGTAGCATCATGCTTTGGGTCTGTTTTTCTTCAGCTGGAACTGGGGCCTTATTCAAGGTAGAGAGAATTATGAACAGTTCCAAATACCAGTCAATATTGGCACAAAACCTTCAGGCTTCTGCTAGAAAGCTAAACATGAAGAGGAACTTCATCTTTCAGCATGACAACGACCCAAAGCATACATCCAAATCAACAAAGGAATGGCTTCACCAGAAGAAGATTAACGTTTTGGAATGGCCCAGCCAGATCCCAGACTTGAATCCAATCGAAAATCTGTGGGGTGATCTGAAGAGGGCTGTGCACAGGAGATGCCCTCGCAATCTGACAGATTTGATGTGTTTTAGCAAAGAAGAGTGGGCAAATCTTGCCAAGTCAAGATGTGCCATGCTGATAGACTCATACCCAAAAAGACTGAGCGCTGTATTAAAATCAAAAAGGTGCTCCACCTTTTACTTCCCTTCATCTAAAAGATTTCAGTTTGTTTTTCAATTGAGTTGCATAATTTATAGGTCACATTAAAGGTGGGAAAAGTTCTGAAATTATTTTTATATCCAATATATATATATATATATATATATATATTTTTTTTTTTTTCCTCAGCAAACCGATCAGATTCAAACTATACCATTATTTTATGTATATATCATGACATGTGAGAACTCTACAACAAAATGTGTGAAAACGTATATTTTCTCTTGTTAAGTGTGTTCAGTCCACGGATCATCCATTACTTATGGGAATATATTCTCTCCCTAACCGGAAATTGCAAGAGGATCACCCAAGCAGAGCTGCTATATAGCTCCTCCCCTCACATGTCATATTCAGTCATTCTCTTGCAACTTAATAGATAGGACGTTGTGAGAGGTCTGTGGTGTTTTTTATACTTAGTTTATTCTTTAATCAAAAGTTTGTTATTTTAAAATGACACCGGAGTGTGTTGTTTATTCTCAGGCAGTATTTGGAAGAAGAATCTGCCTGCGTTTTTCTATGATCTGAGCGGCAGTAACTAAGATCCACTGGCTGTTCTCGCATATTCTGAGGAGTGAGTCAACTTTCAGAAAGGGAATGGCGTGCGGGAAACCCTGCAAACAAGGTATGTGCAGTAGATTATTTTTCTAAGGAATGGAATTGACTAAGAAAATACTGCTGATACCGATGTAATGTAAGTAAGAGCCTTTAATACAGTGAGAGCGACTGTTAGCAGGCTGTTTTAAATACATACAGTAAAGTAATTTTCTAAGGAATGGAATTTGACTGAGAAAATGCTATTAATACTGAAGTGATGTTATAAGCCTTTAATGCAGTAGGATGACTGTCAGGCTTATCTATAGAGATACATGCTCCTTAAGAAAGGGATGTTTAAAACGATTTTGCTGGCATGTTTAATCGTTTTTGTGAGGTACATTGGTGATAAAACTTGTTGGGGCATAAAAATTTTCCACATGGCTGATAATATTTCTGCATAGAAACAGTTAACTGAAACTCCCAATATTGTAATATTGAGTAGGAGGGGCCTATTTTAGCGCTCTTTTGACGCAGTAAAAATTTAGGCTCTGTCTTCCTGCTTCATTCAGCTTGACACGGATCGTCTCCAGACAGCTTAAGGGACTTCAAAAGTCATTTTGAGGGAGGTAATCAGTCACAGCAGACCTGTGACAGTGGTTTTTTGACTGTATAAAAAAAAAAAACGTTTTTTGCTTATAAAGACCGTTTGGGTTTTAAGGGGTTAATCATCCATTTGCAAGTGGGTGCAATGCTCTGCTAACTTAATACATTTACTGTAAAAATTTAATTGCCATAACTGATTTGGTTCATTGTTATTTCAACTGTGACAGTTTTCTGTGCTTCTTAAAGGCACAGTAGCGTTTTTTCTTTATTACTTGAAAAATTATTTACAGTGTTTTCAAAGTCTGCTAGTCTTATTGCTAGTCTGTTTAAACATGTCTGACACAGATGAATCTGTTTGTTCACTATGTTTAAAGGCCACTGTGGAACCCCACAGAAATTTGTGTACCAAATGTATTGATTTCACTTTAAATAATAAAGGTCAGTCTTTATCTATAAAGGAATTATCACCAGACAACGAGGGGGAAGTTATGCCGACTAACTCTCCTCACGTGTCAGTACCTTCACCTCCCGCTCAGGAGGCGCGTGATATTGTGGCGCCAAGTGCATCAGGGACGGCCATACAAATCACATTACAAGACATGGCTAATATTATGAATAATACCCTGACAGAAGTATTATCTAAATTGCCAGAATTAAGAGGCAAGCGCGACCGCTCTGGGGTAAGAATAGAGCGCGCTGGTGTTTCGAGAGCCATGTCCGATACTGCGTCACAGTTTGCAGAACATGAGGACGGAGAGCTTCATTCTGTAGGTGACGGATCTGATCCAGGGAAACCGGATTCAGAGATCTCTAATTTTAAATTTAAGCTTGAGAACCTCCGTGTATTGCTAGGGGAGGTTTTAGCGGCTCTGAATGACTGTAACACAGTTGCGATTCCAGAGAAATTATGTAGGCTGGATAGATACTATGCAGTACCGGTGTGTACCGACGTTTTTCCTATACCTAAAAGGCTTACAGAAATTATTAGCAAGGAGTGGGATAGACCTGCTGTGCCCTTTTCCCCTCCTCCTATATTTAGAAAAATGTTTCCAATAGACGCCACTACACGGGACTTATGGCAGACGGTCCCTAAGGTGGAGGGAGCAGTTTCTACTTTAGCTAAGCGTACCACTATCCCGGTGGAAGATAGTTGTGCTTTTTCGGATCCAATGGATAAAAAATTGGAGGGTTACCTTAAGAAAACGTTTGTTCAACAAGGTTTTATCTTACAGCCCCTTGCATGCATTGCGCCTGTCACTGCTGCTGCGGCATTTTGGTTTGAGTCTCTAGAAGAGGCCATTCACTCAGCCCCATTGGATGAAGTTATGGACAAGCTTAAAGCACTTAAGCTAATGCATTTGTTTCTGATGCCATTGTATATCTAACTAAACTAACGGCTAAGAATTCCGGTTTTGCCATTCAAGCGCGCAGAGCGTTATGGCTTAAATCCTGGTCAGCTGATGTGACTTCTAAATCTAAATTACTTAATATTCCTTTCAAGGGGCAAACCTTATTCGGGCCCGGCTTGAAAGAAATTATCGCTGACATTACGGGAGGTAAGGGTCATACCCTTCCTCAGGACAAGGCCAAATCAAAGGCCAAACAGTCTAATTTCCGTGCCTTTCGAAACTTCAAGGCAGGAGTAACGTCAACTTCCTCCGCCCCAAAACAGGAAGGAACCGTTGCTCGTTACAGACAGGCCTGGAAAACTAACCAGTCCTGGAACAAGGGCAAGCAGGCCAGAAAACCTGCTACTGCCCCTAAGACAGCATGAAGGGATGGCCCCTATCCGGAAACGGATCTAGTGGGGGGCAGACTTTCTCTCTTCGCCCAGGCGTGGGCAAGAGATGTCCAGGATCCCTGGGCGTTGGAGATCATATCTCAGGGATATCTTCTGGACTTCAAGGCTTCTCCTCCTCTAGGAAGATTTCATCTTTCAAGGTTATCAGAAAACCAAATAAAGAAAGAGGCATTCCTATGTTGCGTACAAGACCTCCTAGTAATGGGAGTGATCCACCCAGTTCCGCGGACAGAACAAGGACAGGGATTTTATTCAAATCTGTCGTGGTTCCCAAGAAAGAGGGTACCTTCAGGCCAATATTGGACCTAAAGATTTTAAACAAATTCCTAAGAGTTCCATCATTCAAAATGGAAACTATTCGGACTATCCTACCCATGATCCAAGAGGGTCAGTACATGACCACGGTGGATTTAAAGGATGCCTACCTTCACATACCGATTCACAAAGATCATCATCGGTTCCTAAGATTTGCCTTCCTAGACAGGTATTACCAGTTTGTAGCTCTTCGTTTCGGGTTGGCTACGGCCCCAAGAATCTTTACAAAGGTGCTGGGCTCTCTTCTGGCGGTTCTAAGACCGCAAGGCATAGCGGTGGCTCCGTATCTAGACGACATCCTAATACAGGCGACAAGCTTGCAAATTGCCAAGTCTCATACAGAGATAGTTCTGGCATTTCTAAGGTCGCATGGGTGGAAGGTGAACGTGGAAAAGAGTTCTCTATCACCACTCACAAGAGTCTCCTTCCTAGGGACTCTGATAGATTCTGTAAAAATGAAAATTTACCTGACGGAGGCCAGGTTATCAAAACTCTTAAATGCTTGCCGGGTCCTTCATTCCATTCCACGCCCGTCAGTGGCTCAATGCATGGAAGTAATCGGCTTAATGGTAGCGGCAATGGACATAGTGCCATTTGCGCGCCTGCATCTCAGACCGCTGCAATTGTGCATGCTAAGTCAGTGGAATGGGGATTACTCAGATTTGTCCCCTCTACTAAATCTGGATCAAGAGACCAGAGATTCTCTTCTCTGGTGGTTATCTCGGGTCCATCTGTCCAGGGGCATGACCTTTCGCAGGCCAGATTGGACGATTGTAACAACAGATGCCAGCCTCCTAGGCTGGGGCGCAGTCTGGAATTCCCTAAAGGCTCAGGGATCCTGGACTCAGGAGGAGAAACTCCTCCCAATAAATATTCTGGAGCTAAGGGCAATATTCAAAGCTCTTCTAGCTTGGCCTCAGCTAGCAACACTGAGGTTCATCAGATTTCAGTCGGACAACATCACGACTGTGGCTTATATCAACCATCAAGGGGGAACCAGGAGCTCCCTAGCGATGTTGGAAGTCTCAAAGATAAATCGCTGGGCAGAGTCTCACTCTTGCCACTTGTCAGCGATCCACATCCCAGGAGTGGAGAACTGGGAGGCGGACTTTCTAAGTCGTCAGACTTTTCATCCGGGGGAGTGGGAACTCCATCCGGAGGTTTTTGCTCAACTGGTCCATCGTTGGGGCAAACCAGATCTGGATCTCATGGCGTCTCGCCAGAATGCCAAACTTCCTCTTTACGGTTCGAGGTCCAGGGACCCGGGAGCGAAGCTGATAGATGCTCTAGCAGCTCCTTGGTTTTTCAACATGGCTTATATGTTTCCACCGTTTCCTATGCTCCCTCGACTGATTGCCAAGATCAAACAGGAGAGAGCATCGATGATTCTGATAGCGCCTGCATGGCCACGCAGGAGCTGGTATGCAGACCTAGTGGTCATGTCGTCCTGTCCTCCATGGACTCTACCTTTGAGGAAAGACCTTCTAATACAAGGTCCTTTCAATTATCCAAGTCTAATTTCTCTGAGACTGACTGCGTGGAGATTGAACGCTTGATCCTATCAAAGCGCGGCTTCTCCGAGTCAGTTATTGATACTTTGATACAGGCACGAAAGCCTGTTACCAGAAAAATCTACCATAAGATATGGCGTAAATGCCTGTATTGGTGCGAATCCAAGAGTTACTCATGGAGTAAGGTTAGGATTCCAAGGATATTGTCTTTTCTCCAAGAGGGTTTGGAAAAAGGCTTATCAGCTAGTTCTTTAAAGGGACAGATTTCTGCTCTGTCTATTCTTTTGCACAAGCGTCTGGCAGAAGTTCCAGACGTCCAGGCCTTTTGTCAAGCTTTAGCTAGGATTAAGCCTGTATTTAAAGCTGTTGCTCCTCCGTGGAGCTTAAACTTGGTTCTTAAAGTTCTTCAAGGAGTTCCGTTTGAACCCCTTCATTCCGTTGACATTAAACTTTTATCTTGGAAAGTTCTATTTTTGATGGCTATTTCCTCGGCTCGAAGAGTCTCGGAATTGTCTGCCTTACACTGTGATTCTCCTTATCTGATTTTCCATTCAGACAAGGTAGTTCTGCGTACTAAACCTGGGTTTTTACCTAAGGTAGTCTCTAACAGGAATATCAATCAGGAGATTGTTGTTCCGTCATTATGTCCTAATCCTTCTTCAAAGAAGGAACGACTTTTGCATAATCTGGATGTAGTCCGTGCCCTGAAATTCTATTTACAGGCAACTAAAGATTTTCGTCAAACTTCTTCCCTGTTTGTCGTTTACTCTGGACAGAGGAGAGGTCAAAAAGCTTCGGCAACCTCTCTCTCCTTTTGGCTTCGTAGCATAAAACGTTTAGCCTATGAGACTGCTGGACAGCAGCTCCCTGAAAGAATTACAGCTCATTCCACTAGAGCTGTGGCTTCCACCTGGGCCTTTAAGAATGAGGCCTCTGTTGAACAGATTTGCAAGGCTGCGACTTGGTCTTCACTTCACACTTTTTCGAAATTTTACAAATTTGACACTTTTGCTTCTTCGGAGGCTGTTTTTGGGAGAAAGGTTCTACAGGCAGTGGTTCCTTCCGTTTAAGTGCCTGCCTTGACCCTCCCATCATCCGTGTACTTGGCTTTGGTATCCCATAAGTAATGGATGATCCGTGGACTGAACACACTTAACAAGAGAAAACATAATTTATGCTTACCTGATAAATTTATTTCTCTTGTAGTGTGTTCAGTCCACGGCCCGCCCTGTCTTTTAAGGCAGATCTAAATTTTATTTAAAACTTCTGTCACCACTGCACCCTATGGTTCCTCCTTTCTCGTCTTGTTTCGGTCGAATGACTGAATATGACATGTGAGGGGAGGAGCTATATAGCAGCTCTGCTTGGGTGATCCTCTTGCAATTTCCTGTTAGGGAGAGAATATATTCCCATAAGTAATGGATGATCCGTGGACTGAACACACTACAAGAGAAATAAATTTATCAGGTAAGCATAAATTATGTTTTTATTTAAGTTTGCAAACAATAGTGTCCGTTTTTTCTAAACTCTATAGTCAAAAGCAAGAAAAGGTTATATACATATAAATTAAGGCCTTTCGGGATTACCTTTCCAACGGTGTGTCTTGTTTTTTTTATGAGTTAAGGGAGCTAAAATTGAGGGGGGGGGGGGGGTTTAAGCACCTCCATTCAGCTCCCTTTTTCTCCTTACTGTTCCTTTTTAGTCCCCCCCTACCTGATGACACATGGTTGTCATCTACACTAACAGCATTGTGTGGTTGAAGACCATGTGTTGTCATCCACAGTTAAATGGTAAATCATTTTTAACCTCTACTACAGTGCTTGCCAGACATTTTTAATGTTATTTTAAGTGTGTGTGTGTGTGTGTGTGTGTGTGTGTGTGTGTGTGTGTGTGTGTGTATGTATATATATACATATGATTTAGGGGTTGGTGCAGTAAAATTGGAGCTTGCGAGATCAAATTTTCCATTGGAACATGCCCAATTTTTGACTGACAGTATCAGATTTATATTAACTCACAACTATTTTACTTTTGATGAAAAAATGTATTTACAAACGAAGGGCACGGCGATGGGGACAATGGGGATTTTGCACCCTCATACGCGAATCTTTATATGAACCATTTTGAGAAATTGCATATATGGAATAATAATGACTTTGATAAAAATATTATCCAATATAGTCGTTTTATCGATGATATTATTATACTATGGAGGGTTAATGAAGCGGAGATCCAGGAATTCTATAGTTATATTAATAATAATGAATTTAATCTTAAATTTACTGGTAACCATTCTAATGTTTCGATTGAGTTCCTGGACCTGATTCTATATAGTGATGAACACAAAAAGGTTGCAGTTACCAACTATAGGAAACCTGCAGAAAGGAATAGTTTCATAGATTACTCTAGTGCACACAAGAGAAGTTGGAAACAAAATATTCCATATAGCCAATTCCTGAGAATGCGCAGAAATTGCACACATGAAAATAATTTCCTTAGGGAATCTGAACTTTTAGAAAAGAAGTTGATTAGGAAAGGCTATGATAAAAAATTATTAGGAGAAGCAAAAGAAAAAGCTTTACAAAAAAACAAAAAAGATCTGCTTACTAAAAATAAACCACCTCAAAAAGAACAAGGAGAAGCCTCCATTAGATTAATTTCAACATATAATGAAGGCTCCAAACAAATCAGGAGCATTCTAAATAAACACTGGCCTATTCTTAAGGCAGATCCTATTCTAGGAAACCAAATAGGGGATGGTCCGGAGTTAACTTTCAAAAAAGGGAAAAAACATAATTTATGCTTACCTGATAAATTTATTTCTCTTGTAGTGTATTCAGTCCACGGGTCATCCATTACTTATGGGATATATTCCCTTCCCAACAGGAAGTTGCAAGAGGATCACCAAAGCAGAGCTGCTATATAGCTCCTCCCCTCACATGTCATATCCAGTCATTCGACCGAAACAAGACGAGAAAGGAGAAACCATAGGGTGCAGTGGTGACTGGAGTATTAATTAAAATTTAGATCTGCCTTAAAAAGGACAGGGCGGGCCGTGGACTGAATACACTACAAGAGAAATAAATTTATCAGATAAGCATAAATTATGTTTTCTCTTGTTAAGTGTATTCAGTCCACGGGTCATCCATTACTTATGGGATACCAATACCAAAGCTAAGTACACGGATGATGGGAGGGACAAGGCAGGAACCACAGCCTGTAGAACCTTTCTCCCAAAAACAGCCTCCGAAGAAGCAAAAGTGTCAAATTTGTAAAATTTTGAAAAAGTGTGAAGCGAAGACCAAGTCGCAGCCTTGCAAATCTGTTCAACAGAGGCCTCATTCTTAAAAGGCCCAGGTGGAAGCCACAGCTCTAGTGGAATTAGCTGTAATTCTTTCAGGGGGCTGCTGTCCAGCAGTCTCATAGGCTAAGCGTATTATGCTACGAAGCCAAAAGGAGAGAGAGGTTGCCGAAGCTTTTTGACCTCTCCTCTGCCCAGAGTAAACGACAAACAGTGAAGAAGTTTGACGAAAATCTTTAGTTGCCTGTAAATAGAATTTCAGGGCACGGACTACGTCCAGATTATGCAAAAGTCGTTCCTTCTTTGAAGAAGGATTAGGACATAATGACGGAACAACAATCTCCTGATTGATATTCCTGTTAGAGACTACCTTAGGTAAAAACCCAGGTTTAGTACGCAGAACTACCTTGTCTGAATGGAAAATCAGATAAGGAGAATCACAATGTAAGGCGGATAACTCCGAGACTCTTAGAGCCGAGGAAATAGCCATCAAAAACAGAACTTTCCAAGATAAAAGTTTAATATCAACGGAATGAAGGGGTTCAAACGGAACTCCTTGAAGAACTTTAAGAACTAAGTTTAAGCTCCACGGAGGAGCAACAGTTTTAAACACAGGCTTAATCCTAGCTAAGGCTTGACAAAAGGCCTGGACGTCTGGAACTTCTGCCAGACGCTTGTGCAAAAGAATAGACAGAGCAGAAATCTGTCCCTTTAAAGAACTAGCTGATAAGCCTTTTTCCAAACCCTCTTGGAGAAAAGGACAATATCCTTGGAATCCTAACCTTACTCCATGAGTAACTCTTGGATTCGCACCAATACAGGTATTTACGCCATATCTTATGGTAGATTTTTCTGGTAACAGGCTTTCGTGCCTGTATCAAGGTATCAATAACTGACTCGGAGAAGCCACGCTTTGATAGGATCAAGCGTTCAATCTCCACGCAGTCAGTCTCAGAGAAATTATATTTGGATGATTGAAAGGACCTTGTATCAGAAGGTCTTGCCTCAAAGGTAGAGTCCATGGTGGACAGGACAACATGTCCACTAGGTTTGCATACCAGGTCCTGCGTGGCCACGCAGGCGCTATCAAAATCACCGATGCTCTCTCCTTTTTGATCTTGGCAATCAGTCGAGGGAGCAGAGGAAACGGTGGAAACACGTAAGCCATGTTGAAGAACCAAGGAGCTGCTAGAGCATCTATCAGCGTCGCTCCCGGGTCCCTGGACCTGGATCCGTAACGAGGAAGATTGGCTTTCTGGCGAGACGCCATGAGATCCAGTTCTGGTTTGCCCCAACGATGGACCAGTTGAGCAAATACCTCCGGATGGAGTTCCCACTCCCCCAGGTGAATAGTCTGACGACTTAGAAAGTCCGCCTCCCAGTTCTCCACGCCTGGGATGTGGATTGCTGACAGGTGGCAAGAGTGAGACTCTGCCCAGCAATTATCTTTGAGACTTCTAACATCGCTAGGGAGCTCCTGGTTCCCCCTTGATGGTTGATATAAGCCACAGTCGTGATGTTGTCCGACTGAAATCTGATGAACCTCAGTGTTGCTAACTGAGGCCAAGCTAGAAGAGCATTAAATATTGCTCTTAACTCCAGAATATTTATTGGGAGGAGTTTCTCCTCCCGAGTCCACGATCCCTGAGCCTTCAGGGAATTCCAGACTGCGCCCCAGCCTAGAAGGCTGGCATTTGTTGTTACAATCGTCCAATCTGGCCTGCGAAAGGTCATACCCTTGGACAGATGGACACGAGATAGCCACCAGAGAAGAGAATCTCTGGTCTCTTGATCCAGATTTAGTAGGGGGGACAAATCTGAGTAATCCCCATTCCACTAACCTAGCATGCACAATTGCAGCGGTCTGAGATGCAGACGCGCAAATGGCACTATGTCCATTGCCGCTACCATTAAGCCGATTACTTCCATGCACTGAGCCACTGACGGGCATGGAATGGAATGAAGGACACGGCAAGCATTTAAAAGTTTTGATAACCTGGCCTCCGTCTGATAGATTCTGTAGAAAAAAATTTACCTGAGTCCCTAGGAAGGAGACTCTTGTGAGTGGTGATAGAGAACTCTTTTCCACGTTCACCTTCCACCCATGCAACCTCAGAAATGCCAGAACTATCTCTGTATGAGACTTGGCAATTTGAAAGGTTGACGCCTGTATCAGGATGTCGTCTAGATACGGAGCCACCGCTATGCCTCGCGGTCTTAGGACCGCCAAAAGAGAGCCCAGAACCTTTGTAAAGATTCTCGGGGCCGTAGCCAACCCGAAGGGAAGAGCTACAAATTGGTAATGCCTGTCTAGAAAGGCAAATCTTAGGAACCGATGATGATCTATGTGAATCGGTATGTGAAGGTAGGCATCCTTTAAGTCCACTGTGGTCATGTACTGATCCTCTTGGATCATGGGTAGGATAGTCCGAATAGTTTCCATTTTGAATGATGGAACTCTGAGGAATTTGTTTAAGATCTTTAGGTCCAAAATTGGTCTGAAGGTACCCTCTTTCTTGGGAACCACGAACAGATTTGAATAAAACCCCTGTCCTTGTTCCGTCCGCGGAACTGGGTGGATCACCCCCATTATTAGGAGGTCTTGTACGCAACGTAGGAATGCCTCTTTCTTTATCTGGTTTTCTGATAACCTTGAAAGATGAAATCTCCCTTGAGGAGGAGAAGCCTTGAAGTCCAGAAGATATCCCTGAGATATGATTTCCAACTCCCAGGGATCCTTGACATCTCTTGCCCACGCCTGGGCGAAGAGAGAAAGTCTGCCCCCCACTAGATCCGTTTCCGGATAGGGGGCCATCCCTTCATGCTGTCTTAGGGGCAGTAGCAGGTTTTCTGGCCTGCTTGCCCTTGTTCCAGGACTGGTTAGTTTTCCAGGCCTGTCTGTAACAAGCAACGGTTCCTTCCTGTTTTGGGGCGGAGGAAGTTGACGTTGCTCCTGCCTTGAAGTTTCGAAAGGCACGAACATTAGACTGTTTGGCCTTTGATTTGGCCATGTCCTGAGGAAGAGTATGACCCTTACCTCCAGTAATGTCAGCGATAATTTCTTTCAAGCCGGGCCCGAATAAGGTTTGTCCCTTGAAAGGAATATTAAGAAATTTAGATTTAGAAGTCACATCAGCTGACCAGGATTTAAGCCATAACGCTCTGCGCGCCTGGATGGCAAATCCGGAGTTCTTAGCCGTTAGTTTAGTTAAATGTACAATGGAATCAGAAACAAATGCATTAGCTAGCTTAAGTGCTTTAAGCTTGTCCATAATTTCATCCAATGGAGCTGAGTGAATGGCCTCTTCTAGAGACTCAAACCAGAATGCCGCAGCAGCAGTGACAGGCGCAATGCATGCAAGGGGCTGTAAGATAAAACCTTGGTGAACAAACATTTTCTTAAGGTAACCTTCCAATTTTTTATCCATTGGATCCAAAAAAGCACAACTATCCTCCACCGGGATAGTGGTACGCTTAGCTAAAGTAGAAACTGCTCCCTCCACCTTAGGGACCGTCTGCCATAAGTCCCGTGTAGTGGCGTCTATTGGAAACATCAGTACACACCGGTACTGCATAGTATCTATCCAGCCTACATAATTTCTCTGGAATTGCAACTGTGTTACAGTCATTCAGAGCCGCTAAAACCTCCCCTAGCAATACACGGAGGTTCTCAAGCTTAAATTTAAAATTAGAGATCTCTGAATCCGGTTTCCCTGGATCAGATCCGTCACCTACAGAATGAAGCTCTCCGTCCTCATGTTCTGCAAACTGTGACGCAGTATCGGACATGGCTCTTGTAGCACCAGCGCGCTCTATTCTTACCCCAGAGCCATCGCGCTTGCCTCTTAATTCTGGCAATTTAGATAATACTTCTGTTAGGAGGTGTTTACCTGTGCATATAAACTCAGGAATTATGGGTACACACTAATGGTCACTGAGGAGCTAAGGAGCTAATGCATATTATGTGCTTGATGCACTAAGAAACGCGTCTGACCTTTTTGTTTGTTTTTTTCCTAATCTGACCTGAGCTGCCAACCGTATTATTTTTGATGCCCTAAACATTTGTAATGTAATGTGATTTGTTACAATAAACAAGTCGGATCATATATTATTTTTCTATTCTTTTACCTACCTGGGTGCGCTGACTGCTAACATAGTTGATTGAATTTGGAGCGCAGGTGGAACGTTCCTGTCCTCGCACCAGTTGGGTGAAGCAGTGACGTCATTACGACGCATTGGAGGGGGTGTGACTCTCTACGTGAAGGCCACTGCAGGGTTCCTGGTAACCTTTTGCCGCATCGAGTGCAGTGTCTGAGCGCTTCCTGGAACTTTTTATTATTCATAATAGTAGCCATGTCTTGTAAAGTGATTTGTATGGACGCCCCTGATGCACTTGGCGCCACAATATCACGCGCCTCCTGAGCGGGAGGCGAAGGTACTGACACGTGAGGAGAGTTAGTCGGCATAACTTCCCCCTCATTGTCTGGTGATAATTCCTTTATAGATAAAGACTGACCTTTATTATTTAAAGTGAAATCAATACATTTAGTACACATATTTCTATGGGGCTCCACACTGGCCTTTAAACATAGTGAACAAACAGATTCATCTGTGTCAGACATGTTTAAACAGACTAGCAATAAAACTAGCAGACTTGGAAAACACTGTAAATAATTTTACAAGCAATAAAGAAAAACGCTACTGTGCCTTTAAGAAGCACCAAAAACTGTCACAGTTGAAATAACAATGAACCAAATCAGTTATAGCAACAAAATTTTCACAGTAAATGTATTAAGTTAGCAGAGCATTGCACCCACTTGCAAATGGATGATTAACCCCTTAATACCCAAACAGTTTTTTATAAGCAGTAAAGAAAAAAACGTTTTTTAATACAGTCCAAAAACCACTGTCACAGGTCTGCTGTGACTGATTACCTCCCTCAAAATGACTTTTGAAGTCCCTTAAGCTCTCTGGAGACGACCTGGGTCATGCAGGAAGAAGCAGGAAGACTGAGCCTGAATTTTAACTGCGTCAAAAAAGCGCTAAAATAGGCCCCTCCTACTCAATATTACAACATTGGGAGTTTCAGTTAACTGTTTCTATGCAGAAAAACCGGTCAGCCATGTGGAAAAAATGTATGCCCCAATAAGTTTTATCACCAATGTACCTCACAAAACGATTAAACATGCCAGCAAAATTGTTTTAAACATCCTTTTTTTAAGGAGTATGTATCTCTATTGATAAGCCTGATACCAGTCTTCCTACTGCATTTAAGGCTTATAACATCACTTCAGTATTAATAGCATTTTCTCAGTCAAATTCCATTCCTTAGAAAATTACATTACTGTACATATTTAAATCCGCCTGCAAACAGTCGCTTTCACTGTATTAAAAGGCTTTACTTACATTACATCGGTATCAGCAGTATTTTCTTAGTCAATTCCATTCCTTAGAAAAATAATTTACTGCACATACCTTGTTTGCAGGATTCCCGCACGCTATTCCCTTTCTGAAAGTTACCCCACTCCTCAGAATGTGCGAGAACAGCCAGTGGATCTTAGTTACTTCTGCTAAGATCATAGAAAACGCAGGCAGATTCTTCTTCCAAATACTGCCTGAGAACAAACAGCACACTCCGGTGCCATTTAAAATAACAAACTTTTGATTGAAGAAATAACCTAAGTATAAACACACCACAGACCTCTCACAACCTCCTATCTAGTTGAGTTGCAAGAGAATGACTGGGTATGACATGTGAGGGGAGGAGCTATATAGCAGCTCTGCTTGGGTGATCCTCTTGCAACTTCCTGTTGGGAAGGGAATATATCCCATAAGTAATGGATGACCCGTGGACTGAATACACTTAACAAGAGAAATTTAAAGAATATTTTGGCTCCCAGCAAGTTGAAAAGTAAAAGAAAGTGGTAAAAGCAACTCAAGTTGGTTAACTGGTACAAAAGGAACCTTTAAATGTGGCAAGTCCAAATGTGTGATGTGCCAACATATAAATAGTTCAACAAAATTTGTGAACTCTGATCATTCACAAGAATTTAACATAAAGATTAAAGGGACAGTCTACACCAGAATTGTTATTGTTTTAAAAGTTAGATAATCCCTTTTTTACCCATTCCCCAGTTTTGCATAACCAACACAGTTATATTTATACATGTTTTACCTCTGTGATTATCTTGTATCTGAGCCTCTGCAAACTGCCCCTTTTTTCAGTTCTTTTGACAGACTTGCAGTTTAGCCAATCAGTGAAAGCTCCCAGGTAACTTCACGTGCATGAGCACAGTGTTATCTATATGAAATTCATGAACTAACACCCTCTAGTGGTGAAAAACAGAATTTATGTTTACCTGATAAATTTCTTTCTCCAACGGTGTGTCCGGTCCACGGCGTCATCCTTACTTGTGGGATATTCTCTTCCCCAACAGGAAATGGCAAAGAGCCCAGCAAAGCTGGTCACATGATCCCTCCCAGGCTCCGCCTACCCCAGTCATTCGACCGACGTTAAGGAGGAATATTTGCATAGGAGAAACCATATGGTACCGTGGTGACTGTAGTTAAAGAAAATAAAATATCAGACCTGATTAAAAAAACCAGGGCGGGCCGTGGACCGGACACACCGTTGGAGAAAGAAATTTATCAGGTAAACATAAATTCTGTTTTCTCCAACATAGGTGTGTCCGGTCCACGGCGTCATCCTTACTTGTGGGAACCAATACCAAAGCTTTAGGACACGGATGAAGGGAGGGAGCAAATCAGGTCACCTAAATGGAAGGCACCACGGCTTGCAAAACCTTTCTCCCAAAAATAGCCTCAGAAGAAGCAAAAGTATCAAACTTGTAAAATTTGGTAAAAGTGTGCAGTGAAGACCAAGTCGCTGCCCTACATATCTGATCAACAGAAGCCTCGTTCTTGAAGGCCCATGTGGAAGCCACAGCCCTAGTGGAATGAGCTGTGATTCTTTCGGGAGGCTGCCGTCCGGCAGTCTCGTAAGCCAATCTGATGATGCTTTTAATCCAAAAAGAGAGAGAGGTAGAAGTTGCTTTTTGACCTCTCCTTTTACCTGAATAAACAACAAACAAGGAAGATGTTTGTCTAAAATCCTTTGTAGCATCTAAATAGAATTCTAGAGCGCGAACAACATCCAAATTGTGCAACAAACGTTCCTTCTTTGAAACTGGTTTTGGACACAGAGAAGGTACGATAATCTCCTGGTTAATGTTTTTGTTAGAAACAACTTTTGGAAGAAAACCAGGTTTAGTACGTAAAACCACCTTATCTGCATGGAACACCAGATAAGGAGGAGAACACTGCAGAGCAGATAATTCTGAGACTCTTCTAGCAGAAGAAATCGCAACTAAAAACAAAACTTTCCAAGATAATAACTTAATATCAACGGAATGTAAGGGTTCAAACGGAACCCCCTGAAGAACTGAAAGAACTAAATTGAGACTCCAAGGAGGAGTCAAAGGTTTGTAAACAGGCTTGATTCTAACCAGAGCCTGAACAAAGGCTTGAACATCTGGCACAGCTGCCAGCTTTTTGTGAAGTAATACCGACAAGGCAGAAATCTGTCCCTTCAGGGAACTTGCAGATAATCCTTTTTCCAATCCTTCTTGAAGGAAGGATAGAATCCTAGGAATCTTAACCTTGTCCCAAGGGAATCCTTTAGATTCACACCAACAGATATATTTTTTCCAAATTTTGTGGTAAATCTTTCTAGTCACAGGCTTTCTGGCCTGAACAAGAGTATCGATAACAGAATCTGAGAATCCTCGCTTCGATAAAATCAAGCGTTCAATCTCCAAGCAGTCAGCTGGAGTGAAACCAGATTCGGATGTTCGAACGGACCCTGAACAAGAAGGTCTCGTCTCAAAGGTAGCTTGCAAGGTGGAGCCGATGACATATTCACCAGATCTGCATACCAAGTCCTGCGTGGCCACGCAGGAGCTATCAAGATCACCGACGCCCTCTCCTGCTTGATCCTGGCTATCAGCCTGGGGATGAGAGGAAATGGCGGGAACACATAAGCTAGTTTGAAGGTCCAAGGTGCTACTAGTGCATCCACTAGAGCCGCCTTGGGATCCCTAGATCTGGCCCCGTAGCAAGGAACTTTGAGGTTCTGACGAGAGGCCATCAGATCCATGTCTGGAATGCCCCACAGGTGAGTGACTTGGGCAAAGATTTCCGGATGGAGTTCCCACTCCCCCGGATGCAATGTCTGCCGACTCAGAAAATCCGCTTCCCAATTTTCCACTCCTGGGATGTGGATAGCAGACAGGTGGCAGGAGTGAGACTCCGCCCAAAGAATAATTTTGGTTACTTCTTCCATCGCTAGGGAACTCCTTGTTCCCCCCTGATGGTTGATGTACGCAACAGTCGTCATGTTGTCTGATTGAAACCGTATGAACCTGGGCCTCGCAAGCTGGGGCCAGGCCTGGAGAGCATTGAATATCGCTCTCAGTTCCAGAATATTTATCGGTAGAAGAGATTCTTCCCGAGACCAAAGACCCTGAGCTTTCAGGGATCCCCAGACCGCGCCCCAGCCTATCAGACTGGCGTCGGTCGTGACAATGACCCACTCTGGTCTGTGGAACATCATCCCTTGAGACAGATTGTCCAGGGACAGCCACCAACGGAGTGAGTCTCTGGTCCTCTGATTTACTTGTATCTTCGGAGACAAGTCTGTATAGTCCCCATTCCACTGACTGAGCATGCACAGTTGTAATGGTCTTAGATGAATGCGCGCAAAAGGAACTATGTCCATCGCCGCCACCATCAACCCGATCACTTCCATGCACTGAGCTATGGAAGGAAGAGGAACGGAATGAAGTATCCGACAAGAGTCCAGAAGCTTTGTTTTTCTGGCCTCTGTTAGAAAGATCCTCATTTCTAAGGAGTCTATAATTGTTCCCAAGAAGGGAACCCTTGTTGACGGGGATAGAGAACTCTTTTCCACGTTCACTTTCCAGCCGTGAGATCTGAGAAAGGCCAGGACAATGTCCGTGTGAGCCTTTGCTTGAGGAAGGGACGACGCTTGAATCAGAATGTCGTCCAGGTAAGGTACTACTGCAATGCCCCTTGGTCTTAGCACCGCTAGAAGGGACCCTAGTACCTTTGTGAAAATCCTTGGAGCAGTGGCTAATCCGAAAGGAAGCGCCACGAACTGGTAATGTTTGTCCAGGAATGCAAACCTTAGGAACCGATGATGTTCCTTGTGGATAGGAATATGTAGATACGCATCCTTTAAATCCACCGTGGTCATGAATTGACCTTCCTGGATGGAAGGAAGGATAGTTCGAATGGTTTCCATCTTGAACGATGGGACCTTGAGAAATTTGTTTAAGATCTTGAGATCTAGAATTGGTCTGAACGTTCCCTCTTTTTTGGGAACTATGAACAGATTGGAGTAGAACCCCATCCCTTGTTCTCTTAATGGAACAGGATGAATCACTCCCATTTTTAACAGGTCTTCTACACAATGTAAGAACGCCTGTCTTTTTATGTGGTCTGAAGACAACTGCGACCTGTGGAACCTCCCCCTTGGGGGAAGTCCCTTGAATTCCAGAAGATAACCCTGGGAGACTATTTCTAGCGCCCAAGGATCCAGAACATCTCTTGCCCAAGCCTGAGCGAAGAGAGAGAGTCTGCCCCCCACCAGATCCGGTCCCGGATCGGGGGCCAATATTTCATGCTGTCTTGGTAGCAGTGGCAGGTTTCTTGGCCTGCTTTCCCTTGTTCCAGCCTTGCATTGGTCTCCAAGCTGGCTTGGCCTGAGAAGTATTACCCTCTTGCTTAGAGGACGTAGCACCTTGGGCTGGTCCGTTTTTACGAAAGGGACGAAAATTAGGTCTATTTTTTGCCTTGAAAGGCCGATCCTGAGGAAGGGCGTGGCCCTTACCCCCAGTGATATCAGAGATAATCTCCTTCAAGTCAGGACCAAACAACGTTTTCCCCTTGAAAGGAATGTTTAGTAGCTTGTTCTTGGAAGACGCATCAGCCGACCAAGATTTCAACCAAAGCGCTCTGCGCGCCACAATAGCAAACCCAGAGTTCTTAGCCGCTAACTTAGCCAATTGCAAAGAGGCGTCTAGAGTGAAAGAATTAGCCAATTTGAGAGCATTGATTCTGTCCATAATCTCCTCATAAGGAGGAGAGTCACTATCGAGCACCTTAAGCAGTTCATCAAACCAGAAATATGCGGCAGTAGTGACAGGGACAATGCATGAAATGGGTTGTAGAAGGTAACCCTGCTGAACAAACATCTTTTTAAGCAAACCTTCTAATTTTTTATCCATAGGATCTTTGAAAGCACAACTATCCTCTATGGGAATAGTGGTGCGTTTGTTTAAAGTAGAAACCGCTCCCTCGACCTTGGGGACTGACTGCCATAAGTCCTTTCTGGGGTCGACCATAGGAAACAATTTTTTAAATATGGGGGGAGGGACGAAAGGAATACCGGGCCTTTCCCATTCTTTATTAACAATGTCCGCCACCCGCTTGGGTATAGGAAAAGCTTCTGGGAGCCCCGGCACCTCTAGGAACTTGTCCATTTTACATAGTTTCTCTGGGATGACTAAATTTTCACAATCATCCAGAGTGGATAATACCTCCTTAAGCAAAATGCGGAGATGTTCCAATTTAAATTTAAATGTAATCACATCAGATTCAGCCTGCTGAGAAATGTTCCCTAAATCAGTAATTTCTCCCTCAGACAAAACCTCCCTGGCCCCCTCAGATTGGGTTAGGGGCCCTTCAGAGATATTAATATCAGCGTCGTCATGCTCTTCAGTAACTAAAACAGAGCAGCCACGCTTACGCTGACAAGGGTTCATTTTGGCTAAAATGTTTTTGACAGAATTATCCATTACAGCCGTTAATTGTTGCATAGTAAGGAGTATTGGCGCGCTAGATGTACTAGGGGCCTCCTGAGTGGGCAAGACTCGTGTAGACGAAGGAGGGAATGATGCAGTACCATGCTTACTCCCCTCACTTGAGGAATCATCTTGGGCATCATTGTCATTATCACATAAATCACATTTATTTAAATGAATAGGAATTCTGGCTTCCCCACATTCAGAACACAGTCTATCTGGTAGTTCAGACATGTTAAACAGGCATAAACTTGATCAGAAAGTACAAAAAACGTTTTAAAATAAAACCGTTACTGTCACTTTAAATTTTAAACTGAACACACTTTATTACTGCAATTGCGAAAAAACATGAAGGAATTGTTCAAAATTCACCAAATTTTCACCACAGCGTCTTAAAGCCTTGAAAATATTGCACACCAATTTTGGAAGCTTTAACCCTTAAAATAACGGAACCGGAGACGTTTTAAGCTTTAAACCCCTTTACAGTCCCTGGTATCTGCTTTGCTGAGACCCAACCAAACCCAAAGGGGAATACGATACCAAATGACGCCTTCAGAAGTCTTTTATAAGTATCAGAGCTCCTCTCACATGCGACTGCATGCCATGCCTCTCAAAAACAAGTGCGCAACACCGGCGCGAAAATGAGACTCTGCCTATGCTTTGGGAAAGCCCCTAAAGAATAAGGTGTCTAAAACAGTGCCTGCCGATATTATTATATCAAAATACCCAGATAAAATGATTCCTCAAGGCTAAATATGTGTTAATAATCAATCGATTTAGCCCAGAAAAAGTCTACAGTTTAAATAAGCCCTTGTGAAGCCCTTATTTACAATCGTAATAAACATGGCTTACCGGATCCCATAGGGAAAATGACAGCTTCCAGCATTACATCGTCTTGTTAGAATGTGTCATACCTCAAGCAGCAAGGGACTGCAAACTGTTCCCCCAACTGAAGTTAATTGCTCTCAACAGTCCTGTGTGGAACAGCCATGGATTTTAGTTACGGTTGCTAAAATCATTTTCCTCATACAAACAGAATTCTTCATCTCTTTTCTGTTTCTGAGTAAATAGTACGTACCAGCACTATTTGAAAATAACAAACTCTTGATTGAATAATGAAAAACTACAGTTAAACACTAAAAAACTCTAAGCCATCTCCGTGGAGATGTTGCCTGTACAACGGCAAAGAGAATGACTGGGGTAGGCGGAGCCTGGGAGGGATCATGTGACCAGCTTTGCTGGGCTCTTTGCCATTTCCTGTTGGGGAAGAGAATATCCCACAAGTAAGGATGACGCCGTGGACCGGACACACCTATGTTGGAGAAAACCTGTTAAAATGCATTCTTAAGAGGTGGCCTTCAAGGTCTAAGAAATTAGCATATGAACCTCCTAGGTTAAGCTTTCAACTAAGAATACCAAGAGAACTAAGCAAAATTGGTGATAAAAGTAAATTGGAAAATTGTTTAAAATTACATGCCCTATCTGAATCATGAAAATTTATTTTGGACTAGACTGTCCCTTTAAAGTAATTGTCACTCTTTATTTGTAGTGTGCCTCCTAGAATGTGGGTATGGCCTATTTTATATAGGCCGTACCAAAATAAAAATAAAAAGGAGGGTATATGAGCATATGTATAACATAAAAGAAAAATATCTCAAACATAGTGTACCCAGACATTTTATGGAAGCACATAATTGTGACCCCAGTAGTTTACGTATACAGGTGGTTGATTGGGTACCCCCTAGAGAAAAAGACAGACTCCTAAAATTACGTAAATTAGAAACCCTATGGATCTACAAAATGAAATGTTTAACACCTTTAGGGTTAAATATAGATATAGATGTGGCAGCACACATGTAATTGTATATGTTGGTTCACATATAGGATCTGTCCATTTACCCCATCTGAGTGTTAATACAATAGAATGACATACTATTTATTGGAATGTATAAATATCATTTGTTTTTCATTGTTTTTAAAGTAGGGACCGTGAGGGGCAGGTTTCAGTTTTGTATTAGCTCTGATGTATCTTAACATGTTTTTATATTTTTTATGATTTGGGGTTTTATGGTATTTTTTAATATTCCAGACATCACCCGGTGGGATCACGGTGATTGTTCCGGTCAGCAGAAATCTGTACATCTTTTAACCTTGCTGTTTTTATCTGACATCTCTTAAGTGCATTACTTTATGTGTGTCTTATACCATATTCTGAATAAACTCACTTGAATTCCGGTTGCGCTCTCTGTCTTCTCTGTTTTCTATACTGCCGCTGGTGGAGTGTGAAAGATCTCTGCATCTTTGGAGCCGCATCGGAAATCTTTGCATACAGCGTGTCTGTTACGTCATCTGGTGACCCAGATATACACACCGGGATAACACGCCAACACCACGAAGGATCATCACGGTGTTGTGGTAAACTACAAAGAATATTTTGGTTGACTAACTACATATGGACGCCTAAACAAGGGATATATACCAGCACCAGAGTGACTTGCAGAAATAAATGGAGGCATCTATCTTTGAATCTCTGACTCTGACCTTTTGCAACTAAGGCATAATAATTGGTTACACGGGACACTCCTATGTATATATTTCTTTTATGTATATGAATTTGAATTAATAGCCTGGTCGAGTACATGTTCGGGTGAAGAGTCTTTTTAGCGCGGAGTGTTTTCTCCTTAGATTGAGGCAACAGTTAACCAGAATAACAGCTGTTTGGAAATAATAGCAGAATATGCTCTACAAAAATAACATTATTAAGAGAAAATATCCTTAGGTACCATGATTGGAGGTCAAGATTGAAGAGGGCTTGACAGACTATTGCTGTTTGGCACTTGCTCTTTTGCTATTTGTATTGTCCTGTTAGAAGAAATTTCCCCTTTCCCCCATGTCACTTCCCCTTTTATATTTCGCTTTAGATAAAAGTGAGACAGCGAGTGAGTTAAAAAAAACGCAGTCACGTTTCACTATTCGCTTCTTTAAGGCTGTTATTTTCCTATTTATAAAGATATTCTAAAGCCACCCATTAACTGTAACTGGCTGTGGGGAAAGCAGGCAAATGCTTCCAACTGGATAAGAATGGCATTGGTAAACATGACAAGGCATTGCAATGTATGGTTTTAACTGGTTGTTGCATAATTTTCTTAGGATTGGCTATGGCTAGCATAATAACCATCAACAGCGGTAATTATAGATCAGATATTAAATATAATTATATTGTTTTTTACTATTGACACAATGGCCCCTAGTTATCAAACCGTCAACCTCAAATACGCTGGAATTCCGCAGCGTATTTGTGGCGAGGCTGATTCGCTGTAGTTATCAAGCACTACAGCCCGGCAAAAGTAGAATTTAGTGACGTAAGCTTCGATCCGCCAGACTCAGTCCAACACAGATCGATTCTTACGTCACTCCAGATGTTCCGAACACAAGTTCGGCACAATCTGACTAATTTTGATAGTTATCAAAAAACTAGCAGGTACGCTCGGCACTTTTCCGGCCCAGCATACCTGGTTTTCAATCCGCCGCCCTGGAGGTGGCGGATCCCATAGGAATCAATGGGAGTCTGACCATAGCAAAAGTTCATGTTCGCTGCTGCCCGACATCCCATTGATTCCTATGGGAGCTGTCTACACCTAACACCCTAACATGTACCCCGAGTCTAAACACCCCTAATCTGCCCCCCCCTACACCGCCGCAACTAAATAAATGTATTACCCCCTAAACCGCCGCTCCCGGAGCCCACGGCCACTCTAATAAACTGATTAACCCCTAAACCGCCGCTCCTGGACCCCGCCGCCACTATAATAAATATGTTAACCACTAAACCACCGCTCCCGGACCCCGCCGCCACCTACATAATACCTATTAACCCCTATCCTGCCCCCCCCCTACACCGCCGTCACTATAATAAATGTATTAACCCCTATCCTGCCCCCCCTACACCACCGCCACTATAATAAAATTATTAACCCCTAAACCTAAGTCTAACCCTAACCCTCCCCTAACTTAAATATTAATTAAATACATCTAAATATTATAACTCTTATTAACTAAATTAATCCTATTTAAAACTAAATACTTACCTATAAAATAAACCCTAATATAGCTACAATATAAATAATAATTATATTGTAGCTATCTTAGGATTTATTTTTATTTTACAGGCAAATTTCAATTTATTTTAACTAGGTACAATAGCTATTAAATAGTTATTAACTATTTAATAGCTACCTAGTTAAAATAAAGAGAAATTTACCTGTAAAATAAAAACTAACCTAAGTTACAATTACACCTAACACTACACTTAAATATATTATTGCTATTTAAAACTAAATACTTACCTGTAAAATAAACCCTAAGATAGCTACAATGTAATTAATAATTACATTGTAGCTATTTTAGGATTTATATTTATTTTACAGGTAACTTTGTATTTATTTGAACTAGGTAGAATAGTTATTAAATAGTTATTAACTATTTAATAACTACCTAGCTAAAAGAAATACAAAATTACCTGTAAAATAAATCATAACCTAAGTTACAATTAAACCTAACACTACACTATCATTAAATTAATTAAATAAATTAGCTACAAATAACTACAATTAAATACAATTAAATAAACTAACTAAAGTACAAAAAAAAAAGTTAAAAAAAATAAAAAAAATAAGTTGCAAACATTTCAAAAATATTACAACAATTTTAAGCTACTTACACCTAATCTAAGCCCCCTAATAAAATAAAGCCCCCCAAAATAAAAAAAATGATCGTCAGGATAGGGGTTAATAAATTTATTATAGGTGGCGGCGGTATAGGGGGGGCAGGATAGGGGTTACTAGGTATAATGTAGGTGGCGGTGGGCTCCGGAAGCGGCGGTTTAGGGGTTAATACATTTATTATAGTTGCGGCGGGGTCTAGGAGCAGCGGTTTAGGGGTTAATAACGTTATTTAGTTGCGGGGGGCTCCGGTATAGGGGGTAGAATAGTGTAGTTTAGTGTGGGTGCTTAGTGACAGGCTAGCAATAAAGCTGGTAAAAAGCCGAAGAGCAGCGAGATCAGATGAGTGATAACTATCACAGTCCGCTGCTCATCGCCCCGTACTTGGTGCGCGGCTTTTTGACAGCTTTATTGATAACTTTGGCGAGATTATTCAGGTCCGCGGCGGTGATGGTAGGCGAGCTTAGGCGGGCGTATTGGGCCGGCGAAGGCAGGTAAGTAGACACGTTGATAACTAGGCCTCTAAGTATACTTCAAATACCAATAACATAGGTGCTTATCAATGTTGATCTGAGTTCTCCAATAAGCAATCTAAGCATTTGCTGATTTATAGCATCAGGTATTCCCAGTCTTATAGCTTTACATTAATATCCCCTTATGAAATTACATCTGTAGTGTACCATTAAAAAGGACAGTCTACTCCAGAATTGTTATTGTTTAAAAATAGATAATCCCTTTATTACCCATTTCCAAATTGTGCATAACCAACACTGTTATATTAATATACTTTTTACTTCTGTGATTACCTTGTATCTAAGCCTCTGCAAACTGCCTTTTAGTTCTTTTGATAGACTTGCATTTTAGCCAATCAATGCTGTCTCATAAGTAACTTCACGGGAATGAACACAATGTTATCAATATGGCAAACATGAACTAGCACTGTCTAGCGGTGAAATGCTCAAAATGTACTGAAATAAGAGGCGGCCTTCAAGGGCTTAGAAATTAGCATGAGCTTACTTAAGTTTAGCTCCCAACAAAGAATACCAAGACAACAAAGCTAATTTGAAAAGTTGTTTAAAATTGCATGCCCTATCTGAATCATGAAAGTTTAATTTTAACTAGATTGCCCCTTTAATGTATACATTGTAGATCTGCTACAGATCTCTATACAGTGTTACCCATACAGTGGTACTACGTGGTTTTGTTACAAACATGTTCATGTAGTGTGATATCCAACAGCGGATTGGTCAAGATATTGATGGACATCTCTTGTTACCAATAGATGACAAGGTTTTCACCATTCCGCTATTTACTCTGTGTTATTCAGCAATCTTCTGTCACTGACCACAAATAAAATTCTTTACGTGTAGTGTGGTTATTTATACTTTAAAGTGAATGTAAAGTTTAATGAATAAGTGCTCAGTATCTAAAACTTATCTTAATAACAGGGGTACTTTCGATCATTGAAATTTACAATGAAGCTTCTTTTTTAAAATACACTACTTACCTTTCATACGGAAA
>NC_069501.1:199499653-199524653 GCF_027579735.1 Bombina bombina | reverse complement strand
CTGGATCCACTCTTATCTCTCTAATAGGTCATTTTCTGTCTCCTTTGCTGGCGACTCCTCCTCTCCATTGCTTCTGTCTGTTGGAGTAACTCAAGGCTCTGTTCTGGGTCTTCTACTCTTCTCTATTTATACTTCCTCACTGGGTAAACTTATCAGTAGCTATGGCTTCAACTATCACCTCTATGTTGATGATACTCAGATCTACCTATCCACCCGTGCACTCTCTCCTTCTGTCTTTTCTCACATCAGTGCCTGCTTATCATGCATTTCTTCTTGGATGGCCTCTCACCACCTAAAAATTAACATGTCCAAGACTGAGCTCCTTCTAATCCCCCCCTCTAATTCTACCCTGGTTTCTAACTTTTCAATCACTGTTGGTGACACCACTATCTCCCTATCACCCCAAGTCTGCTGCCTAGGAGGTACACTTGACTCCAATCTGTCCTTCATACCCCACATCCAATACCTCTTTTCATCCTGTCGCAACCACCTACGCAATATCTCCAAAATGTGTCCGTTTCTGAGTGCTGAAACTACTAAACAGCTAAACCACTCCCTGGTAATTTCCAGACTTGACTATTGTAATAACCTACTAACTGGCCTCCCTTTCTCCCGCCTCTCCCCTCTTCAATCCATCCTAAATGCCTCTGCTAGGCTAATCCAGCTCTCCTGACACTCTGTATCTGCTGCACCTCACTGCAAGTCCCTTCACTGCCTCCCCATTCACAGCAAAATTAAATTCAAAATTCTCACCCTGACCTACAAAGCCCTTACCAACTGAGCCCCCTCCCCCCCTTACCGTCCTCACTCAACAACAAATATACTCCAGCCCGCCCCCTAAGATCCAACAATGACCTGCTCCTTACATCTTCTACCATTACCTCCTCCGATGCTAGACTACAGGACTTCTCTCGTGCGGCACCAACCATCTGGAACGCACTTCCTCGAGCTGTCAGATTTTCCCCTAACCTTTTCTCCTTTAAACGCTCCATAAAGACCATTTTTTCAGGGAATCCTATCTCCAAATCAGTAACAAATGAATTCCACTTGCCTAATAGCTGCCCTCATCTAACTTCACACTAACATCATTCTCAACTTTTCAGTCCCCACCTCCTGTTTTTCACCCTCCTACCCATCTAAATTGTAAGTTCCCACTGGAACAGGGCCCTCAATTCCCCATGTATTTGTTTGTTAAACTTTGGTGTCTTTTATATTGTCCTAGCTGATAAGCCTGCCCAGAGGGCAGTCTATTTATTTTTTAAGCTACAGATGTAGCAACGCCCTATTTTGTAAGTCTGCTTTTATATAAATATTTAAGTTACAGGTGTAGCAATACTGTATTTTTATGGACTGCTGTCCTAAATATATCAAAAATATTTTATATATATATACTTATAAACTACAGGTATATCAACACCCTACTGTCTATATCTGGAAACAAGGCAAGAGTTAATAACGATCAAGGTCGAGAACAAGAAGAAATCGAAGGATAGTTACCTTCTTGGACACTGATGGAGAATCAGGGGAAGAGAGAGAACAATCTATTGTTCCTACCATACCACAGGGGGCACCTAGTACACAGCAGCATGTACAGGCTGCAATAATATACATGACATAAGGAGTTGCACAGTTTCTGTGAACCCAGATAATGCCCCAAATAGAGGCATGTTTCTTTTGCTGAGGCTAGGGATTATTTAACACTGTTAATATTAGAGATGGAATCTAAAGAGGAAGAAAACATAAATGTAAAGTTTAAGCAACCCTCTACTTTTTATCCGACTCGTACTAGGGGAGTATTTTTGGAATTGGAATTGGAGAAACTGCAAGAAACCCCACCCCGAGTTAAGAATAATCTCATTAAAGAAGGGGTTAAAGCAATAATGACCTTAAGAGTAAGGATTCTATTGTAATTCGACAGAGGGACAAAGAAGGGAATGTGGTAGTACTCAATAAGGTGGACTAGTAAATGAAGTCCACAGACAGTTAGGGGATACTGAGGTTTATGTTCCCCTTGACTTTGACCCTACCCTGCCATTTCAGAGAAGTCTTTTTTCAATTCTAGACGAAGGTAGGGAGATAGGGATTATGGATGAGGATACTTGCAATTATCTTAAAGTCAAGAACACGAGGATACCAATTTTCCACCATCTCCCTAAGACTCACAAATCATTAGACAACGTACAGGGACGATCAATTGATTCAGGCATAGGGTCCTTATTGGAGCCCTTGAGGAGATGGATGGAGAAAATACTTCAGCCATTAGTTAGGATACTCCTGTCCTTTCTAAAAGATACTAAACAGCTTCTGACAATGCTGGAAAGCATAGAATAGAGTTCAGAATATGTTTGGATGACTATAGATGTAGTTAGTCTCTATTCTAGTATTCCATTAGATAAGGGAATGGAGGCAGTTAAGTTCTTTTTAGATGGATTTACGGGGTATTCCACTGTATACATAAATTTTGTTCTAAGAGTGCTGCATTTCCTCTTGACACACAATTACTTTTCTTTCGGAGGCCAGTTCTTTCTCCAGAGGCATGGGACAACAATGGGTGCTACTTTTGCCCCCGTTTTCACCAACCTTTTCATGGGGAGCTGTCCCACGTTTTTGGAGAGAGATGCCCACGGGGAGAGGTGATTGTGTTGTACAAGAGGTACATCGATGTCCTCCTCCTTATTTGGAGGGGGTCGATAACAGATGGTGAGGATTTCTTGAGAGAAATAAATAATAATGCGGTGGGTCTAAATTCACTGGTGTTATCAATGACAAAAGGATATCATTTTTGGATTTGGTCCTGTTTGAAGAAGGAAACAAGATAGTGACCACACTACATAGGAAGCCTATAGCTGGGAACAGCATATCACATTCAAAAATCATGCACCCTAATCATACACACTTTGGGATGTTGAAGGGTGAATACATGAGGCTCAAGAGAAATTGCTCCACAGATGAGGAATATTACACACAGTCGGTTCTGTTTAGGGAGTGTTTTAAGCAAAGGGGTTTCTCTGAACAGTTGATAGACAAGGCTTCCAAATTAGTGGATGGAATGGATAGATGCAAAATGCTATATGTAAACAAAAGCAAAAAAAAAATCAAGACAAAAGATATGCCAGTATTTGTTACAGACTATAGCAACCAATTTGAGGAAATTGACAATATCATAAAAAAATGCCTTCCATTCTTGCAGGGGGACCAGGATCTTTACCCATGGGTTCAGAGGGGATGCAGATGCGTCTCTATGTGGAACAAAACTGTGGGTAACATTCTGGCCCCAAGCGAGATTAAAACTACAAAACAACAGAGTAGTAGCTGGCTACAGTGTAAGGGACACTAAAGGTGTGGGACAGGTAGTTACAAGGCATGCTCCGATACACAGGTAGGAAAAAGTTTCCAGTCGATGGTTTTCTCACATGATGCTTGCACTAACTGCCGTTCCACGCATGTAGTTTACCTTTTTACATGTACACAATGTAAAGTGCAGTACGTGGGGCTTAGAGGCAAGAGAACAAGCCTAGGATAAGAGAGGACCCAGGTTTAAGTCCCTCGCTTGCCCCCAAAGGGTCGACCACGACTGGCTGTCTGCATGAAACGAATATTACAGTGCGATTTTACCTTGCATCTGATATCTCTACAAACCCGCTTAAACGAGGTTACTAGCTATTTAAATGGATTTTAATATGAAACTCTGATCTCCCTTAACTCCAAAGAAGATACAGAATTCTGACTTTTGGAATAAAAGGACATCTTACATCAACCCAGTAATCCGCTCCTTCCATTTGTTCATTCACAACCTGTGACTTGAACACGTGACCCGGAACTAGGATCTGGAAAGGTGATATACCGGACGCCAGATCTAAGGGAAGCCAAGTCACGGAACATAAGAGGGAGAAAGCTATAGTGATTTCGGATTCCGGGGAAAGTGAGAGTCACAGACTTAGCAGACATAAGGAACGTAAAGTATTGAAGCTAAGTGTATCACACTATATTGCATTTAACAACAGCAGAACTTTCACCCATACCCCTCCTTACATGCTACTCTCATTGGAATACCATTACATATCATTTGCTAGCAGTGACTCATGATATTGTTATAGACCAATTGTTTTAGAATACAAGTTTGGACATTTAGGGTCTCATTCCCGGAAAGCCCAAGATTTTTTAATTGATTTCTAGGGGCTATTTTTTAAACACATTTTTTTTAACATTTTACACCACTGGTGGTCATATGTAACATTGTTGTCTATTAATAAACTTATGTTGTATGTATGTATTGCATAAGAATTTTTGCTATTTTATATATAGAGTTTTTTGTTCACCAGTGTTTTTCCTTAGCACTATCGATCTCTTACATAGCTGCTTTCTTGTAAGCGCTTGCCTCATTTGTTAACTTCTACATGTACACAATGTAAAGTACAGTACGTGGGGCTTACTACAAGGGAGGCCAGAGAGCGTATCAAAGAGCATTTGAGGGATGTGAATTCTAATTCCCCAGAATCTCAGGTGGCCTTACAAATACAGTACCTCAAATAGAGCTTGTCAAGACTCTGGAGATGAGGAGATAGAGTGAAGTTATTGCAGACCAAGGAGGCATTCTGGATTTTTAAGTTATCAACTAGGTTGCCACAGGGCCTTAATATTCAGACAGACCTTATAAATTGTTGAAAGTAATTATGATTATTTATCACTGTAATAGGTGTACGATAACATAATATATATTTGAACACTGTATATTTGTATATCTGTATATGTTCTTTACATATTATACTTCTGAATTTATAAGTTGATTTTATTAGGAGGCTTGGTTTATTTACTTATTTTGAGTAAGTTTATGCATAAAAATGATGATCATTATGTACATACAATGGTGTCTTACATAGTGAGTGCTGATAATATGCTATTGTGTCTAATTGTATGGAATATATCCATATTTTGGATTATATGGAAAATCAGAAGATTTGACATATGACACATTATAGTGTTATTAGCCCTTATGTTGACATCTTATGAGTTGTAAAAGGTAACATTACAGTGTAAATAGTATACTGCAATAGATGACCATGTCTCTTTAAGTAAGATAGCAGGGCATTCAGAGAATGATGCTGTTTCAAGCACAGGTGGTGTTTTTTGTAATGTCATTACCAGTCTATTTAACATGCCGTTTATGACCGGTGTAGCACGGTCTATGAGTAAGGCGTAAGCTGAAAGGCGTAAGACCTCTGCTACACCAGTTTGTTATTTTAGCTATGTGATTTTTGTATGTCACTTCACCCCGTAATTTTGAATAAATGCAATGTTTAAGTTTATTCTGACCAATGCCTCGATATTTTTCTGTTTGGATTGGTTATAGCAACACCCTATTTGGTCACACTTATTTTAAATATATAAGCTATAGATGTAGCGACACCCTATTATGTCTACTTTGAGTATATTTCTTTGTAAACAACATTTTTAGTAAAACAGGCATCAGTTCCAGTTAATAAGTACCTTTGTTCTTGTCCGTCTATGACTTTAACTAATTACAGAAAAATAAAAAAATCTAAGTTTACAAAAAAATAAAAAAAGCTAGGATTACAGAAAAAAACTGCATTATCCAAAATAAAAAATAAACATTCCTAATCTAATACCCCTTTTATTTTTTAATAAAAAAGCCACCCAAAAATACAATACTATTCTAATCTAAACTACCAATAGCCCTTAAAAGGGCTTTTTGTAGGGCATTGCTATAAGTTAAAGAGCTCTTTTTCCTAAAAAATATACTAAGCCCCCCTCTAACATTAAAACCGGCCACTCACCAAACCCCCCCAAAAAAACAAAAAAACTAACACTAATAAACCTAAACTACCCATTGCCCTAAAGGGGCATTTGTATGGGCATTGCTCTTAAAAAGGCATTCAGTTTTTTTTACTGCCATTAAAAGGGCATTCAGCTCTTTTTCAAATTGCCCAAAAAACCCTAATTTCAAAAATATATATTTTTTTTTAAATTCCGAGCGGAGATGTGGAGCAGAGATAGTCACAAACCAGGGCTGTGGCGGACATTTTCCAAAGTACAGACCTTAGTGAAGGACACCAAGGTACATTTCAAATTAAAAACATTAAAAAACACTCTCTTTACCGAGAGGGTAGTGGATGCATGGTGGAATATCCATCCAGCAGAAGTGGTATAGAAGGGCAGTACATGAAAAGTGCTGCCCTGTATTATGCTTCATTACAGACACCAATTAACTAGTCAGGGCAGTTTTTTATAATCCCTCCCATACAGCATGGGCAACACTTTTCATGTACTGTCCATCAGCATGCAGCAATAAAATATGTATCTGTGGTGAAGCAGAACTTAATTCCACCTGTGTACAAGCAGGGCAGAATTGTTACCAGCTCTCCTAGATCTATTCCCTGCAGAAAGTCTGTTTTAACCCTTCACTCTCCCCTGGGTGGTCTCAGCATGCAGACTCCCTTGCTGCTAACACATTCACTGGGGTCCCAATACAAACAGAACATCAACCTCTTTAAACTGGCTGCTCTGACTTCAATCATTCCGCAAAATGGGCGGTGGACACTGCAAGTGCCATTCATGGACACCAGTGTCCGTATACGGACACCTTGCCTATCCCTGATGTGGAGCGGTGTTTCCAGATGTAGTGATACTTGGTGGCGGCGGCGGTCCCTGGCGGGGCTCCTCGGCAGCGTGGAGGTTCCTCTTCATGCGATTGTCCGCCGCACACTGAAGATTAATTGCAAAGTACCACATATTTATTGGGGTACCCTGCATTCCTATTGGCTTGCATTTTCACATCAGCCAATAGGATGAGAGCAAGTGAAATCTTATTGGCTGTTCAAATAGGAAAATGAATTATGACCTCCTGTGTTCAGCTCTAGAGTGGAAGTGTATATCTATAAGGCACTGATGTTAACAAGATGTTTTAATCTAGCAACAGTTCAATAAGAAAATGCTCTGTTTTATTAATGCACTTTTAGGTCCCTTTAGGTATTCCAAAAGGCAAACACACTATTCATGTTTGTTGTGGAGACATGCTCTTGCAGAGATAAAGCTCAAATCTTGTATAGTAATGTTGATACAGAATTAGATTGTATCAGGGTTATCGGCAGCCAAGACCACATCACACTTACCAGTTCTTCCTCCTCTCCCCTCACAGCCACCAGCAATCTTTCCTGTCCTGAGCACTTTTTGGGAGCATATACCACCATGCATAGGACCGCCTTAAACTTTATCATTTTAGGCAACTTGCATGTAATCCATAGTAGAGGCCCTTGTTTCTGTGTGCTGCTCTGTCTCCTGCTTGGTCTTAGTCAGCTTCTGTGTAGACTCTATGCATTGCATTTCTGGTATATTCCAGATAGTTTGAATATACAAGAAACTTTCTGTTCTAGTAAAACAGCTTTTCCTAACTTCAGCAGCCAGTGTCCTGGTTTTCCAGTCACTGTTCTGGCTTGTTAATATGCTATATCCTGATGTCCAGCCTCTGCATACCTGTGTACCCTGGTCTTTGGCTTTGAATATCTGGATATCCTATTGGTCAGCTTTGCATACCTGGGTATTATGGTATCCAGCTTATCATATCTGGGTATCCTTGTATCAAGTAGCAAATCATACCTATGTATTTTAGTGTCTTGCATTCCTGCATTCTTGATGCCCAGCAACATAGGTCTGTGTTTCCTGCTGTCCAGTAGTAGCAGTAAGCAGTCTAAATGTTCTGCATTTATCTATAATCCTGAATCCAAGGGCTGTGCATATTTCTCTACGTCAAGTTTTCAGATAATTTAACCTAAGCAGTTAAACTATATTACAGTTCTAAATATGGTTTTATATGCCCACTTGGATATTTGTCTTTATTGCTTAAAGGGCCAGTAAACCTAGAAAATAATGTTATATAATTCTGCACATAGTGCAGAATTATATAACATTATATTAGTGCTAGTTTTATGTAACATAATATTGCCGCTGGAATTTTTATTAAAAAAAGAGGGTTTTTCAGACCCTCCCTCTGTGCTCTACTGAGCGGGTCTTGTTTTCCCTCTGAGCGCATCTGGGCAGCTGTCTAGTCACAGCCCGGCCGATTGCGTCATTACACTCAATGTAGCTCGCTCCCGCTGTCAGACAGAGCAGGAGAGAGCTACAATGAGTGTAATGGCGCGATCGGGCCGGGCTGTGACTAGACAGCTGCCCAGATGCGCTCAGAGGGAAAAACCCTTCTGCACTGTGTGCAGAATTATATAACATTATTTTCTAGGTTTACTGGCCCTTTAAGGAATGTGACAGTAACAGACAAAAATATGCAAATCCAGCTACATATAAATATTTCACTGAGGTGAGGTGAATATTGATAGAAAACATATCTGGTGTAGTCTTACATTACAAATTATCTGAAATGCCTCCAGGTAAAAACATGTTTTAAAACTTTCAGCTAATGATTCTCAGGTAAAGCTCTTATTAAGTAATCTTTAACAAGCAATGGTTGAGTTGTAGTTGACAAGATAGAGATAGACATATGCTTTGACTTTCATTCGTTTCAATTACCCATTATAAAGGTGGCTGAGACAAAGGTTGGTTGAACCCTTGGTCACTAAATTGCATCTTGACTAAGCCACATAAATGTTCTATATTTATGAGTTTGAATAGATTGTGAAAACTTAATTGCCCAGTTCAGTCTACCCAGGCCCTTAGACCACATACTCAGGCCTTCATACACAGATCATTTCTTTGGTCATTGGAAAGAAAACCGTTTTTAAAGGAACAAATATGGAAGAGGTATTTTTGCTGACATCCCAACCTGCAAAAACTAATTTCAGGGACGTGGCTTCACCCGCTACTGCGCAACCCCCCCCCCCCCCCCGTTATATATTGGACACCTTGAAACCCTAAATAAGATAGAGACTTGTCATTAAAGTAGCTGCACAACCACATACAACAAACCTATTTTCCAGGGATCGTACGCTTGCTGAATGCTTAAATATTTTAGAATATGAAGTTTAATTATGTGCAGTAAATAAGGTAGTATTTGTGTTTTATTTTATTAATATAAATGGGGGCTTTTTGGTTATTGGTGCATGCTTTGAGGGTTCTATAACATCCCAGCAACTAAAGGCATTTCTTAAACAAAAACTTTTCCGTATTTGGGCCACATTGGATCATGGTACTTGGAGTTTCAGGGAGATTGCATTCCATTTGCTGGCATCAGGGAGCCGCTATTACAATCAGGGAGACTCCCTGAACTTCAGGGAGAGTTGGGATGTCTGTTTTTGTAAAAAATCAGATACAATTAGTCAGGGAATTAAATGTACCTTAAATGTACCCTCCATGAAGCCTAGCCCACACATTAATTGGCACTTTCCTCTTTCAAACGGGTGGGAACAGATTCATGCAATATTTTTAAGCAAAATCCTGTCAAATAAGTAAAAAAGCCAAATATAATTCAACTCCTATAGACATACTGCACTTGCCTATTCTCATGCCCACAAGATGGCCGCTAAAAACCACACAAACTTGAAAGAGTGCGTCAGTCGCTCCTATACAGGAACCACTGAGGGGCCAATTTACTAAGCTGCGAAAGCAGCAGCTTCCATGCGAGCCTCAGAGGAGGCGTACGATTTAAGGAGCAGTGGTCTTAAGACCGCTGCTTCTTAACTCCTGTTTCCAGGGGGGCATGAAGGCTCGCACGGAAACAGGGGTATACGGCCCCCAAGTCTGTGTCTTAAAAAAAACAATAGTCAATCTGTTAATCTTGCATTTTACCTCCTACACTTATTTTTTATTTTTTTTCCCCTTACACTTATTTTGAAATAACTCACTATATATACCCATACATGAAAATGTTTGCATGATATTTACAAATATATGTCCCTTTAATTTGTAGAACTATAGTAGAATGCAACCAGGCATACAGTTTTAAATTGGAAAAATACGTAAAATGTTTAATTAACATAAAAACATCACCTTTGGTTTTTTAAAGACTGAGATGATCTGAAGCTCACCGCTAAGGCGAGATGATCTAAAAGATCTCGGCAGTACGAGAACCCTCAAAAAATTTGGAAACACAAATTTTATCTTGAGGCGTGTTTATGTCGCTGTATAGTTTTCTTTAAGTAAAGGATAAACTCCTACAATACAATATAAATCCTAAAAAAATCCTAAAGATTTTGTGTGATTTCTCTCCAAGCCGGCAGGTTTTTGATCATCAGGCCCTAATTAAGGGGACAGTCTAGTCAAAAGCAAACTTTCATTATTCAGATAGGGCATGTAATTTTAAACAATTTTCAATTTACATCTATCACCAATTTTGCTTTGTTCTCTAGGTATTCTTAGTTGAAAGCTAAATCTAGGAGGTTCATATGCTTATTTCTAAGCCATTGAAGGCTGCCTCTTATTTCAGGGCATTTTGACAGTTTTTCACCACTAGAGAGTGTTAGTTTGTGTGTTTCATATAGATAACACTGTGCTCATGCACGTGGAGTTCCTAGGAGCCAGCACTGATTGGCTAAAATGGAAGTCTGTCAAAAGAACTCAAATAACGGGCAGAAGCTTAGATACAAGATAATCACAGAGGTAAAAAGTGTATTAATATAACTGTGTTGGTTATGCAAAACTAGGGAATGGGTAATAAAGGGATTATCTATCTTTTAAAACAATAAATATTCAAGTGTAGACTGTCCCTTCAAGTTATTTTACAACTAAGGGCCAGATTACGAGTGGAGCAGTAATTATCACTCACACTCACACAGTAACTCCGCTAGAAGTAAGTTTTTTTTGCGGATACTGCGCATATTACAAGTTGAAGTCAAGTTTTCACTTGCGTGTTAATCCGACATGGGCAAAAACTTGACAATGTCGCAATTGCGTTAAAGTATTCCCCCACAGACTTCAGTGCGAAAAGTGGGGAAAAAACTAACGTACTTGCACGTAAACCGTATCGCGTTTAATCATGTGAGCTAACCCGACATGAAAATACTAATATTTCACATTCCAATGCTCTACACATAGCAGAATATGTACTATTTATTCATAAATACATAATTCTACAAATATCTGATGGTATTTTGGTATAATATAAATCTATACCTCTCTCTCTTTCTCTTTTTATATATATATATATATATATATATATATATATATATATATATATATATACATAGAGGAATATCTATTTAACCACCTAAACAACCAGTGCCGCAAAGGGTACTGCACTAGTCATGTACCCCTTAAGCACCAGCGTCCTGGGCTCTTTATTTGCTCAGCAAGATTGCGCTATTTCTTCATGCCACACAAGTGGGGAAGTGCAGAAATAGTAGTGCAGGAGATTACCGATGCAAAGAGGGAGGGAGGCGGGTAGGTGGCCCATCGCTAGAGGGGGAGGGAGGGGGATATTGAAGGGAGGGATCAACTGCACTACAGAAAATATGTGTTATTTGAGGGGAAAGGGGTGCCCTAGCCAATACTAAACGATCGCTTGAAAGAGGAAGGGTGGGAGAGTGAGGGGGGGCAGCTACACTACAAGAAAAAATGTTTTAATAAATAAATTTAAAAAATTAAGTTAAAAATATATAAAAACTTAGTACTGGCAGACAGTTGCCAATACATAAGATGACAAACACTAGTTAGAGTGGGGAGGTTTAGAGAGCTGTTTGGGAGGGATCAGGGAGGTTGTAGGTAAGTGGGGATCCTACACTGCAGGAATTAAAAAAAAATAATAAAAAAATTGCTGTAAAACTTCATATTGGCAGACTGTTTGCCAATACCTAAAATGGTGCTGTCCACTGGGCGTTAAGGGAGGGAAGAGAGCTGTTTGGGAAGGATCATGTAAGATCAGGGGGTGGAAGATGTAAGCTGGGAGTGTAATCTCAACACTACAGCTATAATTAACATTACAAGCTACCTAATTAACCGCTTCAGTGTGGTGCGCAGCTGCAATTAGCGGTCTTCTAATTACCAAAGAGCAATGGCAAAACCATGCATGCTATTTCTGAACAAAGGGGATCACAGTGAAGCTTTTACAACCATTTGTGTTATGGCTGCATACGCGGTATGTAAATAATTTCAGTGAGAATCCCAAAGTTTGTGAAAAAGTTAACACATTTTTTAATATGATCACATCATTCAGCAAAACGGTGGCATGAAATACTATATGGGACTAGATCAATACCTTGGGTTTAAGAGAGACTAGGCCGCTGCAGAGCGTGACGTAGAGGGGAGAGTCCTATTGCTGCCAAGCCGATAGGGTATGTTGCTCACAGCCCCGTGAGGTGCAAATCAAACGCGGCTAAGCGCAAGCCGCAAAAAATGTGTAAGAACAAGGAGAAAATGCAGCACTCGGAGGACACCAACTTTATATTAAAAGGCAAAACTTTATTCCATAGTTTAAAAATACAGGTAGGATCAGGGAATTAACCCCTTACGCGTTTCGTGCTCCGCCTGAGCACTTAGTCATAGGGATGTTTGCTTAAACCGGACATGGCCTATTTAAAGGCACAGTGTCCAATCAAGCAATGTGTCAGAAAGATTTAAAAAAACAATAATATAAAAACATGTTAACATTGAACATGATCATCTTGCAATATGAATGTATGAATCAGCCAAACATCAGTGAATATTAAATGTGAAAATAAACAATTTTGTATCATATCAAAATTCCATAGTATTAAATGCAACAACACACTGTTTGCTAAAGACACTATACGTATAGAAAAGCTTTTACCCAATACATTAAACTAACCTAGTACATTTATGTTACGTAGGAACTGAAGTCGTTGCCATATTTTTAATGAATACAAGAAAAAATCATCATAGCAGTGTGTTACATAACACTGAACATGGTTAGTAATGTTAAATAAGGTATGTGTCTTGGGATGAATTGATAACCAAATAGCATAGTGTGACATAGTAAAGCTGGAAAAAGATATTAGCCTATGAATAGACTCATATCCCACTCCTTATTTAAACCCTCAGGGGTAACCGTTCTTAATTTATATATCCAGTACATTTCTTGTTTGAGTAACATTTTGTTTCTGTTTCCCCCTCTGGTCGGTGGATAAATTTTATCAATGACTTTAAAGGATTACTTTCTGTTATCATTTTTAAGCTAAACAACTAACATATTAAAGTTTATAAACATTAATTAAAACCTACTGACCTATATTTTCTCCAAAACGAAGTTTCATAACGTTCTAAAAGTTATATCTTTTATTCGCCGATGATGTCACGTTATCCTGCCCACTATTTTCAGCACTGCATGTTCAAAATACTTAAACCAATAACTTTGTGTTCAAAGCGCCATTTTGAAACCTAGGTATTGTAAACGGAGCAAAGGATACCCACGGAGTGGGTTTGGAAAACAATTAAATTTGCAGACAAGATTTCTGATATACGGTAGAGATATGTTAATGAAATGCTATTGATAAAAAGCATATTTGGGGCAGTTAGTTAGTAACAGGCATAGAAAATATTTACTTACAGTGGCCCTTTAACTGTCATATTAAATTTATTTGTCATATGTATGCTGAAATGGTGCCGTGCAATTGCTGAATTTTTATTATACATTTTAGTGTCATATATGTGTTCTCTCATACGAGATCTTAGTTCTCTACTAGTCTGACCTGTGTATTGCATGTGACAAAGATTACACTCAAGTAAATATACAACATAGTGGCTTCTGCAATTTGCATAGAAACCAATGTTGTAACTTTCAAGGGTTACAGTACTTGAGAAACCAAATAGCATAGTGTGACATAGTAAAGCTGGAAAAAAGATATTAGCCTATGAATAGACTCATATCCCACTCCTTATTTAAACCCTCAGGGGTAAGTTTAGGGGCAAATTTCTGAATATATTTCAAAAACAAGTGGAGAGGGATATTCTAGAATTAGAGAGTAAGTGTAAAACAACACATATTCAGCCCAATTTCACCAAAGGAGAATTCAGAGCTTTGAAAACTTTACAGGCTAATGATAATATCACTATAAGAGCAAGTGATAAAGGAGGGAATGTAGTGGTATTAAACAAAGTAGACTACATTTCAGAGGCAAAAAGGCAGTTAAATGATGTTTCAACCTACAGGAAGTTAACAAATAATCCGACATGTGAATTTAAAAAGAAACTACTAAGAATCTTAGAACAAACAGTATCTTTGGGTATTCTAACAAAGAAAGAAATTAATATATTAGTCCCAAATTATCCCTCTATTCCTATATTCCATCATCTTCCCAAGACACATAAGAGTCTTGTTTCCCCACCTGGTCGACCTATCATCTCCGGCATAGGCTCACTATTTGAGCCTCTGTCGGAGTGGATAGATTCATTATTGCAACCAATTGTAATCACACTTTACAGTTATTTAAGAGATTCTTCACACTTGATCAACAACTTACAGAAGGTAAAATGGAAAATTGGTTACCGTTGGATTGTGGCAGATGTCGCATCCTTATACTCTTGTATACCACATTCTTTGGGTGTTAGAGCCATTAGATATTTTCTGGATCAAGACACCAATTTTTCAGAAGAAACTAAGATATTAATTTGTGAAATAATAGAATTCCTCTTGCAACACAATTATTGTATGTTTGACAGTGAATTTTATTTACAGGTCTGTGGCACCGCCATGGGTGCTTAATTTGCGCCCTCTTTCGCCAACCTGTATGTAGGTTGGTGGGAGAACAATGTTATTTTTACTGAAGAAAATCCGTACATGAAGTCCACTGTCGCATACATGTGCTATATAGATGATTTGTTGTTCATAGTTGATGAAACTGTAAATGAGATAGAATTTATGGAATTTCTAAATAACAATAATCTAAATTTAAAATTCATTGGTGAAAGCAATTGCAACACTGTTAATTTTCTTGATCTTACACTGACAGGTATGGTTGAAACAGAGAACATAGTGACAGACACATTTCGAAAGCCAACCGCAGGTAACTCTATCTTGCATGCGAGATCTTGTCATACTCCACACTTAATTAGGTCAATACCCAGGGCCCAATTTTTGAGACTTAGGAGAAACACAAACTCGGACGAACTTTTTCAAAAACAGGCAGCAGCGCTCAAAAATAGACTCACTAAAAGAGGGTATAACACTAAGCTTTTGGAAAACAGTATCCGACAGGCTAGTGTTAATACACAACAGGGCCTGCTATCGAAATGAAAGAAAGATAACAGGGATTTTGCAGATTCTCCTATTGTTTTCTCAACTGAATACTCTAATCAGTATAACCAGGTATGTGGTATCCTAAAGAGAAACTTACAAATCTTACAACAAGATGAGATACTGAGTGGGATTATTGATAAATGTAAATTTGTTCCCAGACGGGCGCCCACTTTGGCCAATAAATTGTCACCAAGCTTAGTGTCCTCCAAGAAACAGAGAACAGGTACATGGCTACATAAAAAGGGCACTTTTAAATGTGGCACTGGCCCGTGTTCAACCTGTGACATTATAGACAGAGGAGAAACTTTCTCAAGTACTGTAACCCTTGAAAGTTACAACATTGGTTTCTATGCAAATTGCAGAAGCCACTATGTTGTATATTTACTTGAGTGTAATCTTTGTCACATGCAATACACAGGTCAGACTAGTAGAGAACTAAGATCTCGTATGAGAGAACACATATATGACACTAAAATGTATAATAAAAATTCAGCAATTGCACGGCACCATTTCAGCATACATATGACAAATAAATTTAATATGACAGTTAAAGTCATTGATAAAATTTATCCACCGACCAGAGGGGGAAACAGAAACAAAATGTTACTCAAACAAGAAATGTACTGGATATATAAATTAAGAACGGTTACCCCTGAGGGTTTAAATAAGGAGTGGGATATGAGTCTATTCATAGGCTAATATCTTTTTCCAGCTTTACTATGTCACACTATGCTATTTGGTTATCAATTCATCCCAAGACACATACCTTATTTAACATTACTAACCATGTTCAGTGTTATGCAACACACTGCTATGATGATTTTTTCTTGTATTCATTAAAAATATGGCAACGACTTCAGTTCCTACGTAACATAAACGTACTAGGTTAGTTTAATGTATTGGGTAAAAGCTATACGTATAGTGTCTTTAGCAAACAGTGTGTTGTTGCATTTAATACTATGGAATTTTGATATGATACAAAATTGTTTATTTTCACATTTAATATTCACTGATGTTTGGCTGATTCATACATTCATATTGCAAGATGATCATGTTCAATGTTAACATGTTTTTATATTATTGTTTTTTTTAAATCTTTCTGACACATTGCTTGATTGGACACTGTGCCTTTAAATAGGCCATGTCCGGTTTAAGAAAACATCCCTATGACTAAGTGCTCAGGCGGAGCACGAAACGCGTAAGGGGTTAATTCCCTGATCCTACCTGTATTTTTAAACTATGGAATAAAGTTTTGCCTTTTAATATCAAGTTGGTGTCCCCCGAGTGCTGCATTTTCTCCTTGTCAATACCTTGGGTTGTCTACTAAAAAAATATGTAGTTTTGGTAGGTATATTTTTTTTAAAAAAAACAAGGCTCTATTTTTGTTTTAAATGGATTGATAGGATAACAAAAATTCTAAAAATGCTCTGGTATTTTGGGCACATTTTATCTCTGAAATTCACGGTCCTTAAGCGGTTAAAAATACATAGAACATATTACCCCATGTGAAGAACATTGGAAAGTGAAATATTTACAGTACATTCACAGTTAAACACAATTAAATAAGAATTTTGGAAAAATATGATTTTACTTGTTTTCAGCTACTTAAAGTGATGGTAAATCCGAGCGTTTAAAAAACACTAGGCTTTACCATCACTAAAAACAAACTGGATTTTCAGTGATGCGTTTTAAAAAAAAAAAGGGTGATAAACTGTTCCGCGGGTCCTCACTAAAGTCTGTGCCTCCGGTTGCCTGTAACGGTACTGTAGCTTTAAGCAGGTTACCACCCCCTTTCACATTCCACAGTCTATTTAACATCCGTTTTACCTGCAACCTGTGCTTGAATATTTTGTTCTATCTATTAGCTAGTCTCTAGGTTTAACTCCTCTCCAAGCCTAATACAGTATTGTCAAAGCTTTCTCAGATTTATTCAATTCATATTGCTATCATTACTAACCAGTATCTTATCCTAGCTTCACACTGGATTTTTCATCTTTTCTAAGCAGTCTCTTCCACTCCTGCTTAGCCTGTCAGCCTGTCAGCCTGATTAGCTCTGAGCTGAATTCACCTGTGTGACTGCTGGAACACAGTCTGCAGCTACACACTTACCTAAGGAACTTTCATACATCAGAACCTATTGAAACCGCAAGTATAACAGTATTTACCTCAAAGTTGCTTCTTTGAATATCTGCTTTGTGCAACCTTAAAGTGTCAGTAAACCTAAAAATAATGTTATATAATTCTGCATATAGTGCAGAATTCTATAACATTATTTTAGTGCTATAGTTATAAAAGCCTTTTTTCCCTTTTAATATTTTAAAAATATGCCGCTTTTACAGACTCTCTCTCTGCTGAGAGCAGGTCTGGAGCGAGCTTCACTTAATGTTATGGCGTGGTCGGGCCGGGCTGTGACTATACAGCTGGCCCGATGCGCTGAGTAAAAAAAAACAGACCCGCTCAGCAGAGAGCAGAGAGCGGGTCTGTAAAAGCGGCATATTTTTTAAAATATTAAAAGGAAAAAAAGGCTTTTATAACTATAGCACTAAAATAATGTTATATAATTCTGCACTATGTGCAGAATTATATAACATTATTTTTTAGGTTTACTGTCCCTTTAATATCATTTATCTTGGACTGTGTGTAATTTGTCAGCATCTTAAATCTAACCTCTAACTACTGATATTGTGGGGAATCTGAGTTACAGGGAATTGCACTAAATGTACAACTGTTCAACAAGTGCCATCAAATTACAAATAGATTGTTATATCTTACTCAGTTCTGAGCATTCCTTTAACCCTGTTGCCTCTCATATTGCCTCCACACAAAATACTGATTAACCATTTAATAATATTACCAATTACTTGATAAACTTGCTGACACTTGTGCTTTACTAAGGTTGTGTCACGCCGCTGCAGGAGGTTCCGGCGGCTCTTCAGGCGTGTTTGGTTGCCGGGCAACATCTGCCTCTCTCTGGGCTGTCCCCTCTGCTGACGTCAGGACCGGCTTCTTATTCCGGTCTCTCAATCCTCCGGTGCCTGATTGTTTTTTCATTCCGGAGGCTATTGTGAGTACTCTCGATTTGTGGTATCCTGTTTCTGAACCTTGCCTGAACGACTACGCTATTGCTTAACCCTCAAACTGACTGACTACAAGTTGCCAAACCCTGCATATACGACTACGCTATTGCTTAACCCTCAAACTGCCTGATTACAAGTTGCCAAACCCTGCATATACGACTATGCTATTGCTTAACCCTCAAACTGCCTGATTACAAGTTGCCAAACTCTGCATATAAGACTATTCTATTGCTTAACCCTCAATCTGCCAGATTTCAAGTTGCTAAACTCTGCTTCATTGACCACGCTGAGATTAACCCTCAAAAGTGCCTTATTGTCAAATTACCTAATCCTTCCTTATTGACTGTTTGTTTTTGGTTCATTAATCTGAAGTTTTACCTGCAACTATCAAGATTAACTTTACTCTTTCCAGAGGACCCAGGCCAACACTGCTCCATATCGTGAGTACCTTGTTTTATAGTAGTTGTCGTGGGGTCACGTCCTGGATTAAACTCAGAGTGCAAGGGTGTTATTTTAGTTCGCCCTAGCATTTGGGTCTTCTTCTGGACATTACCTAACCTGACATTACAATCAGGCCATACTATGGACCCAGATGAGTTATCCAGGGCTGTGGCCCTGCAAGGACAACTTCTTGGTAATCATTCTGCACATTTGCAATCTTTGGATTCCAAGCTTGACCAGATAACGGCTCTGCTATATAATCTATTCGCTCCTTCTCAAGCTACTACATCTCCTACTGCAGCTGCTGCCAGTACCTCTGCTGTTTATATTCCACCTCAGCCAATGGGACAATATGTACCTAGAATTCGCATAAATAAAAAGAGAGAAGCGCTCAACCTGGAAACGAACAATAGCATAATAGCTTGTTCTATGGCTAGTTACCACCCAAGAAGCAGCCTCTTTTTGCTCAACATGTGCCTTTCACAGAGAAAAACTTTCCTGAAGCATATCAGTCTGATCCTGACTTCACAGTGCAGTCCAGCCCCGAAATACCAGGCAATTCTTCTCTGAACAAGAGAAACAGCAAAACCCCAGACGTACGTTTCGGCCTATTGTGGGCCTCGTCAGTGAGGTGCAGCCATATCCCTCTAGGCACACTGAGCAACGGGTCCACGTCTGGATTCCCGCATCACACTTAGGGAGACTTCCCAAAATGTCATAATTTGCATAAATAAAAAGAGAGAAGCGCTCAAGCTGGAAACGAACAATAGCATAATAGCTTGTTCTATGGCTAGTTACCACCCAAGAAGCAGCCTCTTTTTGCTCAACATGTGCCTTTCACAGAGAAAAACTTTCCTGAAGCATATCAGTCTGATCCTGACTTCACAGTGCAGTCCAGCCCCGAAATACCAGGCAATTCTTCTCTGAACAAGAGAAACAGCAAAACCCCAGACGTACGTTTCGGCCTATTGTGGGCCTCGTCAGTGAGGTGCAGCCATATCCCTCTAGGCACACTGAGCAACGGGTCCACGTCTGGGTTCCCGCATCACACTTAGGGAGACTTCCCAAAATGTCATAATTTGCATAAATAAAAAGAGAGAAGCGCTCAACCTGGAAACGAACAATAGCATAATAGCTTGTTCTATGGCTAGTTACCACCCAGCTGTTGTTCGTTCCTGGTAGAGCGCTTCTCTCTTTGTATGCAAATTATTATGACCCTGGGGAAGTCTCCCTATGGGTGATTGGGGAAACCAGACGTGGACTCCTTGCCCAGTGTGCTTAGAGGAATGTGGCTGCACCTCACTGACGAGGCCCATAGGAGGCCGAAACGATCGTCTGGGGTTGTCATGTTCCTTGTTCAGAGGAGAATTGCCTGGTATTTCGGGGCTGGACTGACCTTACTTGGTGGGATCAGACTGATATACTTCAGGAAAGTTTTCTTCTGTGAAAAGCACACTGGTCTAAAAGAGGCTGCTTCCGGGTGGTAAATCGCCATAGAAGAAGCCACTGAGCTGTTGTTCGTTCCTGGTAGAGCGCTTCTCTCTTTGTATGCAAATTATTATGACCCTGGGGAAGTCTCCCTATGGGTGATGGGGGAATCCAGACGTGGACTCCTTGCCCAGTGTGCTTAGAGGAATGTGGCTGCACCTCACTGACGAGGCCCATAGGAGGCCGAAACGATCGTCTGGGGTTGTCATGTTCCTTGTTCAGAGGAGAATTGCCTGGTATTTCGGGGCTGGACTGACCTTACTTGGCGGGATCAGACTGATATACTTCAGGAAAGTTTTCTTCTGTGAAAAGCACACTGGTCTAAAAGAGGCTGCTTCCGGGTGGTAAATCACCATAGAACAAGCCACTGAGCTGTTGTTCGTTCCTGGTAGAGCGCTTCTCTCTTTGTATGCAAATGTACCTAGAATTCCTCTTCCTGATAAGTATGATGGGAATCCAGAAGAATGTCGTGGATTCCTTAATCAGTGTCATTTACATTTCAGAAACAATCCTCAAGTATTTGTTAATTCTTCTGCCAAGATCACTTTTATCATTTCCCTCTTGAAGGGTAAGGCTCTGGCCTGGGTATCCCCTCTTTTGGAGAAAGACGACCCTCTTCTTCAGGATTTGGAGTTATTTGTGTCTATTTTCTCTTCTGTTTTTGACAAACCTGGGAGATCAGCTGCTGCTGAGGCTGGGTTGTTGGATTTGAGACAAGGATCGCTATCTGTAGCCCAATATGCTATAGAATTCAGGACCTTAGCTGCTGAGACTGATTTGGAACCATGGAGCTTTACAAGCTGCTTTTCGCAAGGGACTTTGCGACCGCTTGAAGGATGAACTTGTGTTTCGGGAACTTCCTGACTCTGGAGGATCTTATCAATATATGTATAAATCTTGATGCCCGGCATTCTGAACGACTACAGGAGAGAGACAGGAATCGAAGAACCTTTTCTAGATCTTCTTTTCGTCCTCCTATTCGTACCCCAAGTCTTTCAAGTAACAACTCCCATTCTTCTGAGTCTGTAGAACCCATGGAAGTAGGGGCTATTAAGTTATCTGAAGCCGAACGTCATAGAAGGCGTACTCTTGGGCTATGTTTTGTATTGTGGTACTAAAGGACATTTACTTAAGGACTGTCCAATCTGTCCAGTAAAAGCCAAGGCTTAACTACTGATGGAGGGACAGAGTTAAGCCAGAATCCTATGACTTCCCTCAATTCGTTCCTGTAACTAACGGCTAGATTTAGAATTTTGTCTGTAAAAACTTGCGGAGCTAACGCTCCTTTTTTTTCCAGCGTTGACTTTAAACAACGCTGGTATTACGAGTTTTGTGAATGGCTGCGTTAGCCTCAGAAAAGTGAGCATTGAGCAAAATTTAGCTCCACTTCAACCCGCAATACCAGCGTTGCTTACGGTAGCGGTAAGCTGGAAAAACGTGCTCGTGCACGATTTCCCCATAGGATACAATGGGGCTGAGCTGGCTGAAAAAAAAATTAACACCTGCAAAAAAGCAGCGTTCAGCTCCTAACGCAGCCCCATTGTTTCCTATGGGGAAATTAATTTTATGTCTGCACCTAACACCCTAACATGAACCCCGAGTAAACACCCCTAACCTTACACTTATTAACCCCTAATCTGCCGCCCCCGCTATCGCTGACACCTGCATTATACTATTAACCCCTAATCTGCCGCTCTGGCACCCGCCGCCACCTACATTATCCCTATGAACCCCTAATCTGCTGCCCCCAACATCGCCGACACCTATTATATTTATTAACCCCTAATCTGCCGACCGGACATCGCGCCACTATAATAAATGTATTAACCCCTAAACTGCCACAATCCTGCCTCGCAAACACTATAATAAATTGTATTAACCCCTAATCTGCCGCCCCCAACGTCGCCGCAACCTACCTACAATTATTAACTCCTAATCTGCCGCCCCCAACGCTGCCACTACTATAATAAAGTTATTAACCCCTAAACCTAAGTCTAACCCTAACACCCCCCTAAGTTAAATATAATTTAAATAAAACGAAATAAATTTACTATAATGAAATAAATTATTCCTATTTAAAAATAAATACTTAACTATAAAATAAACCATAAGATAGCTACAATATAACTAATAGTTACATTGTAGCTATTTTAGGATTTATATTTATTTTACAGGCAACTTTGTATTTATTTTAACTAGGTACAATAGCTATTAAATAGTTAATAACTATTTAATAGCTACCTAGTTAAAATAATTACAAAATTACCTGTAAAATAAATCCTAACCTAAGTTACAAATACACCTAACACTACACTATCAATACATTAATTAAATAAATTAACTACAATTATCTAAACTAAAATACAATTAAATAAACTATAGTACAAAAAAAACACTAAATTACAAAAAATAAAAAAAATATTAAAAGAATTTTAATCTAATTACACCTAATCTAAGCCCCCTAATAAAATAAAAAAGCCCCCCAAAATAATAAAATTCCCTACCCTATACTAAATTACAAAAGTAATCAGCTTTTTTACCAGCTCTTAAAAGGGCTTTTTGCGGGGCATTGCCCCAAAGTAATCGGCTCTTTTACCTGTAAAAAAATACAAGACCACCCCCCGCAACATTACACCCCATCACCTACACACCCCTACTCTAAAACCCACCCGATCCCCCCCATTAAAAAAAACCTAACACTACCCCATTGAAGATCACCCTACCTGGAGCCGTGTTCACCCAGCCGGGCACCGATGGGCCAGAAGTGGACATCCGGAGCGGCAGAAGTCTTTATCCGATCGGGTAGAAGAGGTCCTCCAAGCGGCAGATGTCTTCATCCAAGCGGCATCTTCTATCTTCAATCAACCGGAGCAGAGCCATCTTGAATCCAGCCGACGCGGAGCTATCCTCTTCTTCCGATGTCCTAACAGCGAATGATATCCTGATAGAATCCTATCAGCCAATCGGAATTTGAGGGACGCCATCTTGGATGACGTCATTTAAAGGAACCTTCATTCGCTGTTAGGACATCGGAAGAAGAGGATGGCTCTGCGTCGGCTGGGTTCAAGATGGCTCCGCTCCGGTTGATTGAAGATAGAAGATGCCGCTTGGATGAAGACATCTGTCGCTTGGAGGACCTCTTCTGCCCTGATCGGATGAAGACTTCTGCCGCTCCGGATGTCCACTTCTGGCCATCGGTGCCCGGCTGGGTGAACACGGCTCCAGGTAGGGTGATCTTCAATGGGGTAGTGTTAGGTTTTTTTAAGGGGGATCGGGTGGGTTTTAGAGTAGGGGTGTGTGGGTGGTGGGTTGTAATGTTGGGGGGTGGGGGGTGTGACAAACCAAGGTTATCCAACCCTGCGCCAGTCACTTATTTGGCACAGAAAGGGTTATCAGCCCCCTTTTTCTGTCAACAATTGGTCACAATCTAGCCACACCAGGCAAGCTTGTGATTCAGTTTAGTGGGTAAGACGTAAGAGAAATGCCCAAAACTCCCTTTTAATGCCACCCACACTAAACCAACAACCCTATAGCTCCAATACTGCCACAACTTAAAATTTATTAAAGGGGAAATCCTAAGAAAAACCCAGACTTTACAAATTAACTCTCTAAATACAATTTAGTGGAAAATAACCTAAATTATACAGTTCTAATATTCCAGTCTCTTTCAGTAACGTGGTTCAATCATTAGACAAAGGCCAAACTTAATAAAGGAATTATTTATTATGCCAAAAGTATTGTGCACAATGCATTATTAATAAAAAGTTGTTACAAATAAAATTACACACGCAAACAGTGTTTTAAAATAAAAAGGAGAAAAACAGAATTGAATACTTTCCTAGTCTTCAAGATCTGCGCCAGGGGCTGGCATGAAAATGATGGCTCCTTACTTCTGTAAAGCAGCTCCCCTTGTAAGAATGAACACCTTATTGTTAAAAACATAAGATTCTTATACCATTTTCCAGAGATTAGGTTGCCTAACCACACCCTCCTGGGCGGGCTAAGAAACCCCCCAGTCTTTATGCCCTTCAATAGACTAAGTTCTTGCCTGAAATTATACAATCCATTATAATTTCTGCTAGGTAACTATTTCTATATTTACATATCGAGAACCTCTTAGTTTCATTGGGAGAATCGGTTTGATATCAAATATGCCATAGGTTGTCATATTTACCTTCATTTAAGGTTATAACAGTTTTAACACACATATGTACATAATATACCAATGTCCTTTCAGTGACCTGGTCAGTTTTTGTGATGGAGGCCCTGTTTTGCATCAAGCATTCTATTGACAGCCTAAGCCATAAACCCTTTCCTGTGTATTTTCTGAAACTAAGAGCTTGAGTGGCTTTATGACTCAATGTATACACAATAACAGTTGGTGGAGTTATTTAGGAGGCTCCTGGCACTTCAAAGAAAACACAAGTCATAATTCTTCTTGAAAAACAAATAACTGTTTTGAGTTTAAGCTACACAGAATTAACCCCTTCTTAGCTAAATCCTGAGGTTTTCGTGACACCTCCCCCAATAAGAGACGCAAAAGAGGGTGGCTACAAGCCACTCCCGATGCGTATCAAAGTGGAAACTCCTCCTGGCGTGACAGACTATCAGAGTTATCACGCATACTGCCCTTTTTATGTTGTATGCTAAACTCATGTTGTTGTAGAGCTAGGCTCCACCTGAGGAGTTTACCATTTGAGCCAGCTACCCTATGTAACCAGTGTAATGGGTTGTGGTCAGTTATCACGGTAAACTGGCGTCCATACAGATAAGGCTGTAGCTTTTGCAAGGCACAAACTATAGCAAGGCACTCTTTTTCCACAGTGGTATATGCCACTTC